>NC_034186.2:66778708-66871208 GCF_002021735.2 Oncorhynchus kisutch | reverse complement strand
CTGCTCCTGGTAATACATTCTGACCAGATCCTCTGAGAGATGACAGAACCAGGCTCTGGGCAGTCTGTAGCTGGTTGTAGGGATTCTAATGAGGATGCTCTCTGGCCTTAAAGTGTACATTTTGATTACCTGGAGAACAGAGGTCAATTTGGATAGAAGGGTTGTGGAGGTCTTTCAGTGCTGTTTCTCTGCTCCATGTGCAAGAATAAGAGCTAACCAATTTAAAGTATATATATTCATCAAGTAGATGCTGTCTGTAAGTGGACACGGTTGACAAGGATCTGTCTTTATTATGACAGAACACCCTTCTCTCACTGTGAATGTTGGACAGAGTGGATTGCGTATATTTGACAGAATGGGTAATGCAACACTGTGGATCTGTGTGTTGTCGTTGGTGTGGAGACACTTTTTTATTTGCAGCTCAGCCAGTTTCATGCTGTTCTATTCTGCTGTGTTCAGACCTGTAATTCCAGACTCTTTCATATACAGAAGGCTCCACACCAAGCCAAATCAATTCATTCTCCTCATTTAGCAGGTAATGACAATTGACAGGGAGCGAGCGGGACCGAGAGAGAGAGAGGTAGAGAGAGGGAGAGAGAAGAAATGGAGAGAAAGTGGGGGTGAGAAAGATATGGAGAGAGGCAAAGACAGATAGGGAGGGAGGGAGGGAGGGAGGGAGGGAGGGAGGGAGGGAGGGAGGGAGGGAGGGAGGGAGGGAGGGAGGGAGGGAGGGAGGGAGGGAGGGAGGGAGGGAGGGAGGGAGGGAGGGCAGGTTTTGAGTAAGGTGGACAGGCATGGCTGAAGCTTGTTTGAGCGTCTGGTTGAATTATTCATGAAAGGAAACACATTTATATCTGACGGTGTGAGGAGCAGCGGGGGTACGCAAATATCACCCAGCCCCACGAGCTGTGGTGTGTGTGTGTCCGTGTGTGTGTGTGTGTGTGTGTCCGTGTGTGTGTGTGTCCGTGTGTGTGTGTGTGCCCTGGGTCTGCTGGCAGAATAAATCACTGAAGTGCAGATCACGGTAATTCATCTTTTCTCTAGACAGACAGACGACTCTGCTTACATATAGCACCTAAAGACATACAGACAGTGTCACTCCCAATCTCATCCCTCCACACAATCACATTAAGGGATTTGTACCAAAGGTACCCTCTGTGGATCATTCTGTTGATATAGACCGGATATCCTTTATCCGCAGACGGAGGAGACAGACTGGGGAAGAAAATAAATGTTGCAAGTGACGTCTGCTGCAATTCAATGATTGAGTTTGTGTCTCCAGCCTGGCGCCTTACTGATATTTTATCATGGACGGATGACAGTAGGTCAGAGTTGCTTTGAATAGCAAGGGGAAAGCTATGAAAGCCAATAACTTTTTTCCATTAGCTGATTTTTCCATCCTCAACCAAGCTCACATTCCAACCAAGGTACATTCAAGACTAGCAACACAATAAACAAAAAGCCAATATTCTCACTGCCAAGAACCTCTCTCTGCTGCTTTTACACTTCAAACGAATATCATCAAATACGGAACAGCATGAATACATTTGTACAAATGTATTTTTACTTCCTTTTTCAAATGGACTTATTTTTGGTTAATTGCAATGCATCTGTTTTTATGATTTTTATGTGTCTTTATTTCGACATATTGTAATCTAACGGTCCTCTCTTTCTCCCTGACAGCACACAGACCTGTGCCAGTACATGGACAGGCACCCAGGAGGACTGCATCCAGACAACCTGAAGGTAAGACTGCTGCTCATTATCATGACTATATTACTACAGTAAACCACACTGTCCTGAGCATCACTAATATGTCATAGAATCCTACAGTTTTTACAGTGACACTGCTGAGGAGTGATGCCCACACACACGGTTAGATAGGAGCAGTGTCCTGTAGGCTTGCTTAAATTACTTCTATGAACTACACCGTTGAGGAGTAACACACACTGTTAGAGTAGCAATGTTTTCCTGTGGCTCTGTGTAGAGGTTTGTTGAGGATTTTATTTATTTATTTTATTTTATTTTACCTTTATTTAACCAGGTAGGCAAGTTGAGAACAAGTTCTCATTTACAATTGCGACCTGGCCAAGATAAAGCAAAGCAGTTCGACAGATAAAACGACACAGAGTTACACATGGAGTAAAAACAAACATACAGTCAATAATGCAGTATAAACAAGTCTATATACAATGTGAGCAAATGAGGTGAGAAGGGAGGTAAAGGCAAAAAAGGCCAAGATGGCAAAGTAAATACAATATAGCAAGTAAAATACTGGAATGGTAGTTTTGCAATGGAAGAATGTGCAAAGTAGAAATAAAAAATAATGGGGTGCAAAGGAGCAAAATAAATAAATAAATTAAAATTAAATACAGTTGGGAAAGAGGTAGTTTTTTGGGCTAAATTATAGGTGGGCTATGTACAGGTGCAGTAATCTGTGAGCTGCTCTGACAGTTGGTGCTTAAAGCTAGTGAGGGAGATAAGTGTTTCCAGTTTCAGAGATTTTTGTAGTTCGTTCCAGTCATTGGCAGCAGAGAACTGGAAGGAGAGGCGGCCAAAGAAAGAATTGGTTTTGGGGGTGACTAGAGAGATATACCTGCTGGAGCGTGTGCTACAGCTGGGAGATGCTATGGTGACCAGCGAGCTGAGATAAGGGGGGACTTTACCTAGCAGGGTCTTGTAGATGACATGGAGCCAGTGGGTTTGGCGACGAGTATGAAGCGAGGGCCAGCCAACGAGAGCGTACAGGTCGCAATGGTGGGTAGTATATGGGGCTTTGGTGATAAAACGGATTGCACTGTGATAGACTGCATCCAATTTGTTGAGTAGGGTATTGGAGGCTATTTTGTAAATGACATCGCCAAAGTCGAGGATTGGTAGGATGGTCAGTTTTACAAGGGTATGTTTGGCAGCATGAGTGAAGGATGCTTTGTTGCGAAATAGGAAGCCAATTCTAGATTTAACTTTGGATTGGAGATGTTTGATATGGGTCTGGAAGGAGAGTTTACAATCTAACCAGACACTAAGTATTTGTAGTTGTCCACGTATTCTAAGTCAGAGCCGTCCAGAGTAGTGATGTTGGACAGGCGGGTAGGTGCAGGTAGCGATCGGTTGAAGAGCATGCATTTAGTTTTACTTGTATTTAAGAGCAATTGGAGGCCACGGAAGGAGAGTTGTATGGCATTGAAGCTTGCCTGGAGGGTTGTTAACACAGTGTCCAGAGAAGGGCCGGAAGTATACAGAATGGTGTCGTCTGCGTAGAGGTGGATCAGGGACTCACCAGCAGCAAGAGCGACCTCATTGATGTATACAGAGAAGAGAGTCGGTCCAAGAATTGAACCCTGTGGCACCCCCATAGAGACTGCCAGAGGTCCGGACAGCAGACCCTCCGATTTGACACACTGAACTCTATCAGAGAAGTAGTTGGTGAACCAGGCGAGGCAATCATTTGAGAAACCAAGGCTGTCGAGTCTGCCGATGAGGATATGGTGATTGACAGAGTCGAAAGCCTTGGCCAGATCAATGAATACGGCTGCACAGTAATGTTTCTTATCGATGGCGGTTAAGATATCGTTTAGGACCTTGAGCGTGGCTGAGGTGCACCCATGACCAGCTCTGAAACCAGATTGCATAGCAGAGAAGGTATGGTGAGATTCGAAATGGTCGGTAATCTGTTTGTTGACTTGGCTTTCGAAGACCTTAGAAAGGCACGGTAGGATAGATATAGGTCTGTAACAGTTTGGGTCAAGAGTGTCCCCCCCTTTGAAGAGGGGGATGACCGCAGCTGCTTTCCAATCTTTGGGAATCTCAGACGACACGAAAGAGAGGTTGAACAGGCTAGTAATAGGGGTGGCAACAATTTCGGCAGATAATTTTAGAAAGAAAGGGTCCAGATTGTCTAGCCCGGCTGATTTGTAGGGGTCCAGATTTTGCAGCTCTTTCAGAACATCAGCTGAATGGATTTGGGAGAAGGAGAAATGGGGAAGGCTTGGGCGAGTTGCTGTTGGGGGTGCAGTGCTGTTGTCCGGGGTAGGAGTAGCCAGGTGGAAAGCATGGCCAGCCGTAGAAAAATGCTTATTGAAATTCTCAATTATGGTGGATTTATCAGTGGTGACAGTGTTTCCTATCTTCAGTGCAGTGGGCAGCTGGGAGGAGGTGTTCTTATTCTCCATGGACTTTACAGTGTCCCAGAACTTTTTTGAGTTAGTGTTGCAGGAAGCAAATTTCTGCTTGAAAAAGCTAGCCTTGGCTTTTCTAACTGCCTGTGTATAATGATTTCTAGCTTCCCTGAACAGCTGCATATCACGGGGGCTGTTCGATGCTAATGCAGAACGCCATAGGATGTTTTTGTGTTGGTTAAGGGCAGTCAGGTCTGGGGAGAACCAAGGGCTATATCTGTTCCTGGTTCTAAATTTCTTGAATGGGGCATGTTTATTTAGGATGGTTAGGAAGGCATTTAAAAAAAATATCCAGGCATCCTCTACTGACGGGATGAGATCAATATCCTTCCAGGATACCCCGGCCAGGTCGAGTAGAAAGGCCTGCTCGCAGAAGTGTTTCAGGGAGCGTTTTACAGTGATGAGTGGCGGTCGTTTGACCGCTGACCCATTACGGATGCAGGCAATGAGGCAGTGATCGCTGAGATCTTGGTTGAAGACAGCAGAGGTGTATTTAGAGGGGAAGTTGGTTAGGATGATATCTATGAGGGTGCCCGTGTTTAAGGTTTTGGGGAGGTACCTGGTAGGTTCATTGATAATTTGTGTGAGATTGAGGGCATCAAGTTTAGATTGTAGGATGGCTGGGGTGTTAAGCATGTTCCAGTTTAGGTCGCCTAGCAGCACGAACTCTGAAGATAGATGGGGGGCAATCAGTTCACATATGGTGTCCAGAGCACAGCTGGGGGCAGAGGGTGGTCTATAGCAGGCGGCAACGGTGAGAGACTTGTTTTTAGAGAGGTGGATTTTTAAAAGTAGAAGTTCAAATTGTTTGGGTACAGACCTGGATAGTAGGACAGAACTCTGCAGGCTATCTTTGCAGTAGATTGCAACACCGCCCCCTTTGGCAGTTCTATCTTGTCTGAAAATGTTGTAGTTTGGAATTAAAATGTCTGAGTTTTTGGTGGTCTTCCTAAGCCAGGATTCAGACACAGCTAGAACATCCGGGTTGGCAGAGTGTGCTAAAGCAGTGAATAGAACAAACTTAGGGAGGAGGCTTCTAATGTTAACATGCATGAAACCAAGGCTATTACGGTTACAGAAGTCGTCAAAAGAGAGCGCCTGGGGAATAGGAGTGGAGCTAGGCACTGCAGGGCCTGGATTCACCTCTACATCGCCAGAGGAACATAGGACGAGTAGAATAAGGGTACGGCTAAAAGCTATGAGAATTGGTCGTCTAGAACGTCTGGAACATAGAGTAAAAGGAGGTTTCTGGTGGCGATAAAATAGCATCAAGGTATAATGTACAGACAAATGTATGGTAGGATGTGAATACAGTGGAGGTAAACCTAGGTATTGAGTGATGAAGAGAGAGATATTGTCTCTAGAAACATCGTTGAAACCAGGAGATGTCATTGCATGTGTGGGTGGTGGAACTAATAGGTTGGATAAGGTATAGTGAGCAGGACTAGAGGCTCTACAGTGAAATAAGCCAATAAACACTAACCAGAACAGAAATGGACAAGACATATTGACATTAAGGAGAGGCATGCTTAGTCGAGTGATCAAAAGGGTCCGGTGAGTGGAGAGGTTGGTTGGTGATTTAGACAGCTAGCCAGGGCATCGGTAGCAAGCTAGCATAGGATGGAGGTCTGTTGTTAGCTACCTCTTGCGTTCCGTCAGTAGATTAGTGGGGTTCCGTGTGGTAGAGGGGATTAATCCAAATCACACAACAACAACAAAAATAAAAACAATAGATATAGTTATAGAGGCCCAAGAAGAAAACATAATAATAATAATAATAAAAAAATATAAAAAAAAAATTGTCCGATTGTCTATTCAGATAGCAGCCGGTAAGACAGCTAACGGTTAGCAGGCCGCAGATGGGCGTTCAGGAAACGTCGCGACGGAGGAGCCAGCCGAATAACTCCTTCGGGTAGATAACGTCGGCAGTCCAGTTGTGAAGGCCCGGTGGGGCTCCGCGAAGGCAGTAAAACGGGTCCGGATAGGTGACTGCAGCCCAGGTGTGATTGATGGAACTCAGGAGTGATTGACGGAGCTTGCTAGCTCCGGAATAATTGATGTTTGCTCCGGAATCGACGAAGGCCGATAGTCACACGGATAGCAGCTAGCTAGCTGTGAGATCCGGGTATGAATGTCCAGAGAGCAGTCGAAATCCAGGGACATGGAGAGAAAAATTGGTCCGGTATGTTCCGTTCCCGAGCCGCGCTGCGCCGTACAGAACTGGCGATAGATTTTCTATCCAAAGGATAGCTGATGACCACAAACCGTGGTTAGCTGAATACTAACGATTTGCCAGTAAAGGAGCTAACTAGCTTCTGAACTAGCTTCTGGATTAGCTTCTGGCTAGTTTCAGGCTAGCTTCTTGGAGTTTCTGGCTAGCTTCTTGGAGGATTACAGATCTGAGGTAAATAATACTTTTTTATAAATATACATTGGTGAGGCGGGTTGCAGGAGAGTGTTTTGAAGATGAGTTGATGGAAAATAAAAATAAAATGTATGTGAAAAAGTTGTAAATATATATATATACAGGACACGACAAGACGAGGACAAAAGACGTCTGAACTGCTATGCCAGGATGAGGAGAAGGTAGGGAGAGTGATGGAGTGAATGGGGTCATGGAGGATGGGAGGGATGGTGTGAAAGGGGGGTGTTGTATAGAGGAGTCCTATGAGAAAGGGGGGGTGAGTTCAGGCATCGTGGGTTATGTAACACTCCATACCTAATATTGTCACTAAGGATTTCCATAAGTAATGTATTTATCCTGTTGACGACCGACCGCCTGCCTCATTGAAATGCATGTATTAATAATAGAGATTATACCCAGAGAGGGTGTCAGGGGGAAAACTGCTTCCACCTCTTAATCTGTAAACATATGCTATGTCCAAAATGGCACCCTATTCCCCATATAGTGCACTACTTTTGATCAGAGCCCTATGGGCCCTAGTCAAAAATAGTGCACTATAAAGGGAATAGGTTGTAATTTGGGATGCAGAAGAGTTCCAGTTGTACGACAGGCCAGAACATGTGTTCTCACTATGTCACCATGTAGCCTTTGTGAAATAATTTTCTCTTTGAAGTATCTGTCCAAACTGGACTAGAAGGTAGAGTTAGAGACAGACATAACTAAATAGACAGAGACAGAGACAGACATACTGTATGCATGTTACCCAAAGAGCCAGCAGCTAGCGTTAGCCACAATGCTCTCCGTGGTGGGAGGACAGATGGAGCGGGAGAGAGGGAGGGAGAGAGAGGGAGAGGAACCAGAACCAGTCTTTCCCTAGTGGGAGGACAGACAGAGTATTGGAGGAGCTCTAATGACCTGGCAGCTGAAAGGAAAACAACCTGACTGTGTGGAGGCAGAGGCTATGTCCCAAGTGGATCCCTATGCGCTATGTGGTGCACTACTCTTGACCAGGGTCCCTAAGGGTGCCATTTGAGGCACAATCAGAGACACAGACCCGGACCAATCATTAGAATCAGCAATCAAAATCAAGATGTAGGCAGCATGGCGTATTGAACTGTTTGCCAATGTGCCACTCTTCAGTGCTCTTGTGTGTCAAGAGCCGGAGACACTCCAGTATGTGTTAACTGTAAAATGGAGGGTATAATAGCTATATTTGTAACCAGTGAGGAGCAGAGTAGATAGACAGTAGATTAACAGAGAAAGTGGCTTGTCCTCCTGTGTGCGTGCATGAGTGCGTGCATGAGTGCGTGCATGAAAGTGTTTAACTATTATTGTGGAGACCAGAAGTCCCCACAAGAATAGTAAACAAACCAAACATTTTGTTAGTCCCCACAAGGTCAAATGCTATTTCCAGGGGGTTTAGGGTTAGAAATACATTAAGGGATAGGGTTAGGAGCTAGGGTTAGTGCAGATAGCCCGGTTAGCCAATGTGCGGGAGCACTGGTTGGTCGGCCCAATTAAAGTACTATGCACATGAATGTATAGTTAAAGTGGCCAGCAGAGAGAAGTGTTTGCGTTGTTTGGAGTGTCTTGTTACAGAATTCCTTCTGAGAGCATAGTACAGAACATGTACCTTTACCCATACACTTGATTGAATATAGTGTTCTCCTTTAGTATTCTACCTATTATTTAATAGAACTGTCTGTTCTGTATGATATCACCCAAAACAACCTCCCAGTCAGTGATGCTCTTGATGTGATTATATCCAGTCAGCTGAATGGGTTTCTCTTAATGAGAGCAAAATACATTGATGTGAAACTGACACCCCTGACAGTAGGGCTGGACATTATGGCCAAAATATCATATCACGGTATATTAAAAAAAGGACGGTATGATGGTATTTCATGGTATTTCATGTTTTTGAATAATAAAATCTATTAACTTGTTTTTGTGTAGTGTGACCCTAGAGTGGCAACACAGACATTATAAGTGATTTCAATTAGTCTTTCTCCATTCTGATTGTTTTATACTGTTCAATTCAACCAAAAATTATTTGAGATAATTTCCACACTGCCACGTAGGGTTGCACGATATGGGAAAACAACCTAGGCCTTATTTTTAACCAAATGTTGCAATTTGCGATTTGAGTTGCGATTTAGAGCAACATGGGTGAACTGTTGGAATCACGGAAATAGAACGATTATTCTAATTCTATAGTTATAATATAATACTGGGCACTTTGAATACAGTGTTGTTGGACTTGACAATGAATGAAAATGCCAGAGAGGAGTTATTGTGACAGGGTAGGAACCAGAGTGTTGATGAGTGTTTCCTAGGGAACCCTATAATCTGTCTACATGTCATATTTTCTCTAAGCTACATCATGTAGCTAACATATTCACACTTCTAGTATTCCTCATTGATTTAGAACAGTGGTTCCCAAACTTTCTATAGTCCCGTACCTCTTCAAACTTTCGTCGAGCTGCGTACCCCCTCTAGCACCAGAGTCAGCGCACTCTCAAATGTTGTTTTTTGCCATCATTGTAAGCCTGCCACACACACACACTATACAATACATTTATTTATATCATAAGAATGAGTGTGAGTTTTTTCACAACACGGCTCGTGGGAAGTGACAAAGAGCTCTTATAGGACCAGGGCACAAATAATAATATAATGATAATCAATACTTTTGCTCTTTATTTAGCCATCTTACATTTAAAACCTTATTTGTTCATCAAACATTGTGAATAACTCACCACAGGTTAATGAAAAGGGTGTTCTTGAAAGGATGCACATAACTCTGCAATGTTGGGTTGTATTGGAGAGAGTCTCAGTCTTAAATCTTTTTCCACACACAGTCTTCGACTGTATTTAGTTTGCATGCTACTGAGGGCTGAGAATACACTCTCACATAGGTGTGTGGTTGCAAAGTGCATCAGTGTCTTAACAGCGCAATTTGCCAAGGCAAGTAACTCTGAGCACAGCCCTATCCAGAAATCTGGCAGTGGCTTCTGATTAAATAACATTTTCACAGAACCGCTTGTTGCAATTTCGATGAGGCTCTTGTTCATATTTTGGTAAGTGGACTGGAGGCAGGGCATGAAAGGGATCACGAATCCAGTTGTTTGCGTTATCCGTTTTGGGAAAGTACCTGCGTAATTACGCACCCAGCTCACTCAAGTACTTTGCTATATCATATTTGACATTGTCCATAAGCTTGAGTTAATTTGCACACAGTGGCCTTGCTTTAACAAAGTTAACCATTTTTACTGTAATGTCCAAAACGTCTTTTAAGCTGTCTGGCATTCCCTTGGCAGCAAGAGCCTCTCAGCGGATGCTGCAGTGTACCCAAGTGGCGTTGGGAGCAACTGCTTGCACGCGCATTACCACTCTACTATGTCTCCCTGTCATGGATTTTGCGCCATCAGTACAGATAACACACCTTGACCACCAAAGACCATTAGATGTCACAAAGCTGTCCAGTACTTTAAAAATATCCTCTCCTGTTGTCCTGGTTTCCTGTGGTTTG
This sequence comes from Oncorhynchus kisutch, assembly GCF_002021735.2. Taxonomy (NCBI): domain Eukaryota; kingdom Metazoa; phylum Chordata; class Actinopteri; order Salmoniformes; family Salmonidae; genus Oncorhynchus; species Oncorhynchus kisutch. Next base: position 66,861,094 of record NC_034186.2, on the reverse strand, counting down.
CAGAAGAGGATGTCTTCCTTAATTGACCCCCTATAAACGTAACTGACATATACCTGTGACAGGCCAGCCACGTCTGTTGACTCATCCAGCTGTAGCGCATATAATTCACTGGCTTGTATGCGAAACAGTAATTGTTTCAAAACATCTTCTGCCATGTTACTGATGCGTCGTGAAACAGTGTTGTTTGATGAAGACATTGTCTATATAGTTTTTCCTCCAGTATTGTCCCAGCCATATATACGGCAGGTAGCCTAGTGGTTAGAGTATTGGGCCAGTAACTGAAAGGTTGGTAGATCGAATCCCGGAGCTGACAAGGTAATAATCTGTTGTTCAGCCCCTGAACAAGGTAGTTAACCCACTGTTCCTAGGCGGTCATTGTAAATAAGAAGTTGTTCTTACCTGAGTTGCCTAGTTAAATAAAATAAAATATCTGTGGCAGCAGGAAGAAATAAGTCATTCACAATAGTATGGGCCTTGCCTGTCCTAGCTCACCATGTAAGACTCTCTTCTATCCCCTTCTTATTCATGGAATCTATTGCTTTTACACGTCTTATTACTCGAAAGTCGTCTTAATTCTCGCTCAAAAAACTCCTGTGGCTTAATTTTCAAATTGTCATGTTTACTGTCTGCGCAAGAGTGAAGGTTTCCCGCAAGAGAGTAACATTTAATGTCATTGGATGTTAATTATTTGACTAGGCTACCGGTATTTGACATTGTGTTGTTATTTCGCTGAACACTAGATGGTTTAAATTTATTTTTGGCAGTGAAACGAGGCTACCCAGCCGAGAAAAAAACCTCACACAAATGTGTAGCCCCTTTGGAAAATCTAAATGTACTGTTTGAAAATGTCTAGAATTTTTTTAAATAAAAAATGTGAATATGTATCCCATTTTTATTTGCCGTACCCCGTTTGGGAATACCTCATTTAGAAGATACTGTTGCACAAACAGCATTCTGATTTGGTTCTACACCTTATACTGGTATTATTAGGCTGTATAGCTAATTACGTTTGGTAAATACGGTATACCACCCAGCCTTACCTGGCAGGCATTGGTTGACAGTCAAAATCCTATTTAATCAGCATGTAGTACAAGAGGAGCTACCCTCATTGCATTATTCCTCAATGTCAAGTGTAGTATCAATGTCAGGTGGAATATTGATAAATAAGGTTAGTATAATGTAATGGTAACATCACAAATGCGCATGTCTAAAAACATTCAACAAACTCAACAAAGCACTAAACCTGAGTTCCCTACTCCCTCCCCTCCTCCTCTTTCCCCTCTACTCATCTCCTCTCCTCCCCCCTCTCTATGCCCTGATCATGTGTGCAGATAATGCAGTAATGACATGCTACATTAAGACAGACCGTACTACCCAGATGCTTTCTGGGATAAACTACTACGGGGAACAGGGCGGTAGGGGAACAGTAGCTGGCAGATGGGAGCGTCAGTGTCTTCTCAGCTCATTTAACATACTTTCCTACCTCTCCTTCACTCACTGCTGGGCTAAACTCACTCCCCCTGTATATAGTAAAGTGCTGCTTTCAGAGGTTTTCGCAATGACTCCCAAGGTTTCCATTCAAATAAAATACTTCATTAATTATCCCCTCAGGTGCAATGAAGATTTAGAGGTTGGTGTTACGAGATGTTGGCTTTGTCTATGATGTTGAGTACAGCATGACTGTGTGTGATTGGTCTCTCATTCACTATTGATAGGGTTTGAATTAGTAATGTGAACACAAAATACATCCGTTGGAATAACACATATTTTGGGGATTTGTCTTTGCCCCAAATCAGTCAGTATGCATTGGAATTAACCAATGATAAAACAAGCTTAGAAAAGAGACTAAATCAAATAAAATAATTAGCAATTGGCAACATGATAATATATTCACAAATGTTTCCCCTTTGTTCTGTGTTTTTGTGTGCACATATTCCATATGAATAAGAAATGTGTATAACCCATTATATGCTGTTAGTATGATGCATGGTCTCATCCTGTAGTAAATGAATGGGAATATCAGACAATAGAGCCAGCCTGGAGTCTAGCAGATTACAGAGAATATCTGGACTCAGATGAAATCCACTGTTTTTCTGGCCACACTTATACTCTAAACTTTATTGCTAAAATCTTTTCATGAAATCAAACAGAGTTAACGTTTCCATTTGAACACTGGTGTAAAAGCAGAGGTATATAAAACAGACATAACATTTAACAGATATACGAAAAGGCTATGATAACAGTTACAAGTTGAGGTGCCGTGTACAGTGTGTTGCCCACACCAGTGGTGTAAAGTACTTAAGTAAAAGTACTTTCAAGTACTACTTAAGTCATTTTTTTGGTGTATCTGTACTTTACTTTACTATTTATATATTTTATTGACAACTTTTACTTTTACTCCACTACATCCCTAAATAAAACAATGTACTTTTTACTCCATACATTTTCCCTGACACCCACAAGTACTCGTTACATTTTGAATGCTTAGCAGGACAGGAAAATGGTCCAATTTGCACATTTATCAAGAGAACATCACTGGTCATCCCTACTGCCTGTGTCTGAGTATTGGAGTATGCCCCTGGCTATCCGTAAATTAAAAAAAACAAGACAATGGTGCCGTCTGGTTTGTATAATATAAGGAATGTCAAATTATTTCTACTTGTACTTTTACTTTTGATACTTAGGTATATTTAAAACAAAATATTTTTACTCAAGTAATATTTTACTGGGTGACTTTCACTTTTATTTGAGTCATTTTCTATTAAAATATCTTTACTTTTACTCAAGTATGACAATTAGGTACTTTTTCCACCACTGGCACAGCCAATTGAGATGATATGGGATGAGTTGGACTGCAGATTGAAGGAAAAGCATCCAACAAGTGCTCAGCATATGTGGGAACTCTTTCAAGCATTCCAGGTGAAGCTGGTTGAGAGAATGCCAAAAATGTGCAAAGCTGTCATCAAGGCAACGGGTGGCTACTTTTAAGAATATAAAATCTAAAATATATATTTTGATTTGTTGAACAATTTGTTGGTTACTATATGATTCTACATGTGTTATTCCATAGTTTTATTGTCTTCACTATTATTCTACGATGTAGAAAATAGTAAAAATTAAGAAAAACCCTTGTGCCTAAACTTTTGACTGGTACTATACTGTATGTTGATACTGTACATGACATGAGTTTTCAAATATGGAAATGTGAAGTGCACATTTGGACTCACGGGTGTGGGGTTTGCTTGTATGACATCAAAGATATATTTATTCTAACAATGTCTCATCTTTCAGAACACATCCACGCCTCTTGATTTACAGCATTTCCCTCACTCAGACAAACAAACAAATATGCAAAAGTAGCCAAATAGCAGGAGGGATATCTTCTTGTCACTCGCGGTGCTCAAGTCAAAACCCATACAGTCAAAGCCCATATAGTCAAAGCCCATTCAGTCAAAGCCCATACAGTCAAAGCCCATTCAGTCAAAGCCCATACAGTCAAAGCCCATATAGTCAAAGCCCATTCAGTCAAAGCCCATACAGTCAAAGCCCATATAGTCAAAGCCCATTCAGTCAAAGCCCATACAGTCAAAGCCCATTCAGTCAAAGCCCATACAGTCAAAGCCCATTCAGTCAAAGCCCATACAGTCAAAGCCCATATAGTCAAAGCCCATTCAGTCAAAGCCCATTCAGTCAAAGCCCATACAGTCAAAGCCCATATAGTCAAAGCCCATTCAGTCAAAGCCCATACAGTTAAAGCCCATTCAGTCAAAGCCCATACAGTCAAAGCCCATACAGTCAAAGCCCATTCAGTCAAAGCCCATACAGTCAAAGCCCATACAGTTAAAGCCCATTCAGTCAAAGCCCATTCAGTCAAAGCCCATACAGTCAAAGCCCATATAGTCAAAGCCCATTCAGTCAAAGTCCATACAGTCAAAGCCCATTCAGTCAAAGCCCATACAGTCAAAGCCCATATAGTCAAAGCCCATTCAGTCAAAGCCCATACAGTCAAAGCCCATATAGTCAAAGCCCATTCAGTCAAAGCCCATACAGTTAAAGCCCATTCAGTCAAAGCCCATACAGTCAAAGCCCATACAGTCAAAGCCCATTCAGTCAAAGCCCATACAGTCAAAGCCCATACAGTTAAAGCCCATTCAGTCAAAGCCCATTCAGTCAAAGCCCATACAGTCAAAGCCCATTCAGTCAAAGCCCATACAGCCAAAGCCCATACAGTTAAAGCCCATACAGTTAAAGCCCGTTCAGTCAAAGCCCATTCAGTCAAAGCCCATACAGTTAAAGCCCATTCAGTCAAAGCCCATACAGTTAAAGCCCATTCAGTCAAAGCCCATACAGTCAAAGCCCATACAGTTAAAGCCCATTCAGTCAAAGCCCATTCAGTCAAAGCCCATTCAGTCAAAGCCCATATAGCCAAAGCCCATACAGCCAAAGCCCATACAGCCAAAGCCCATACAGCCAAAGCCCATACAGTCAAAGCCCATACAGCCAAAGCCCATACAGCCAAAGCCCATACAGTCAAAACCCATTCAGCGCTGTGAAGCGGAGAGCCTGAGCTCTGACGTCATGTATAGCATGTTACTGTACAGACACTGCATTCCAATTTAAGCACTTATCAATGACAAAATCTACAATTTTCAACCCACGTACAGGATAACACTTACACGCACGCACGCACACACACACACACACACACACACACACACACACACACACACACACACACACACACACACACACACACACACACACACACACACACACACACACACACACACACACACACACACACACACACACACACACACACGTTCACATACTCACACTGCAATTAGTACACAGCACAACTAATGATTCATTATGTCCCTGACACCCCGGCCCACTATACCCTCATAAGAAGAGAGTTGTCGCTTTCTATCTGTCCATGATTAGTGTGTAAAATCCTTCTCTCCTAATTCCTCTCACAATTTCATAATTATGTATCATCCGTCCGTTGTGTGGTGGAAGTCCCTAGAGGGGAGTGGAGGTGGGGTGACACTATTGATATTCTAGGGAGCGGACGGCTGGCTGCTATTGACTTTCCAGCAAGGCAGCTTAAACTCTCTACCCCCTCACCTCCCCTCCCTCCTCTGTTTCATCCTACTCTCACCGCTGCCCCTGTTCTCTCCTCTCTTTCTCTCTACCTGATTTTCTTTCTTTTCATTCCTCTGTCCTTCTAGACCACTCCCTCTCTCTGTCTGGTTCTCCCTCTCTCTGTCTGGTTCTCCCTCTCTCTGTCTGGTTCTCCCTGTCTCTGTCTGGTTCTCCCTCTCTCTGTCTGGTTCTCCCTCTCTCTGTCTGGTTCTCTCTGTCTGGTTCTCCCTCTCTCTGTCTGGTTCTCCCTCACTCTGTCTGGTTCTCCCTCTCACTGTCTGGTTCTCTTTGTCTGGTTCTCTCTGTCTGGTTCTCTCTGTCTGGTTCTCCCTCTCTCTGTCTGGTTCCCCCTCTCTCTGTCTGGTTCTCCCTCTCTCTGTCTGGTTCTCTCTGTCTCTGTATGGTTCTCTCTGTCTCTGTATGGTTCTCCCACTCTCTGTCTGGTTCTCCCTCTATCACTGTCTGGTTCTCTCTGTCTGGTTCTCTCTGTCTGGTTCTCTCTGTCTGTTTCTCTCTGTCTGGTTCTCTCTGTCTGGTTCTCTCTGTCTGGTTCTCCCTCTCTCTGTCTGGTTCTCCCTCTCTCTGTCTGGTTCTCCCTCTCTCTGTCTGGTTCTCTCTGTCTCTGTCTGGTTCTCCCTCTCTCTGTCTGGTTCTCTCTGTCTCTGTCTGGTTCTCCCTCTCTCTTTCTGGTTCTCTCTGTCTGGTTCTCCCTCTCTCTGTCTGGTTCTCTCTGTCTGGTTCTCTCTGTCTCTGTCTGGTTCTCCCTCTCTCTGTCTGGTTCTCTCTGTCTCTGTCTGGTTCTCCCTCTCTCTGTCTGGTTCTCTCTGTCTGGTTCTCTCTGTCTCTGTCTGGTTCTCCCTCTCTCTGTCTGGTTCTCTCTGTCTCTGTCTGGTTCTCCCTCTCTCTGTCTGGTTCTCTCTGTCTGGTTCTCCCTCTCTCTGTCTGGTTCTCTCTGTCTGGTTCTCCCTCTCTCTGTCTGGTTCTCTCTGTCTGGTTCTCCCTCTCTCTGTCTGGTTCTCTCTGTCTGGTTCTCTCTGTCTCTGTCTCACCACCTCTCTTTATCTTTCTCTGTATTTCTCTTGCCCCTTTCTCATTATCTCCCTCTGTGTATCTTTCCCTTCTTTACAATCTCTTTCCCACTCAGACTAACTTCCTCTTCTTATCTCTCTCTCTCTCTCAATAACTCTCTCTCTCTCAATAACTCTCTCTCTCTCTCTCAATAACTCTCTCTCTCTCTCAATAACTCTCTCTCTCTCTCTCTCTCTCTCTCTCTCTCTCTCTCTCTCTCAATAACTCTCTCTCTCTCTCTCAATAACTCTCTCTCTCTCTCTCTCTCTCTCAATAACTCTCTCTCACTCTCACTCTCTCTCACTCTCACTCTCACTCTCCCTCTCTCTCACTCTGTCTCTCACTCAATAACTGCATTGTGATGCATTTAGCATTTTAAGCCAGATGGGGAGACCAGTCATCTAGCAGATGTCATGTCTGTCACGTGGCCAAATGTCCTGCTAGTATAGTGACCGTGTTGGGCTAGTGAGTGTGACTACAGTCTAGGGCTACACATGGAATAGAGATTTCAACCTTTTACATACATGTAAAGACATACGCTATGAATTTGAAAAGCATGCAAAAGCACTCATCTCAGCCCAGCTCTCAGCTAAACTCCAATCAAACATCATTTGAAGTTCACGTGAAATTGCAGACATTTAATCAAATTCTGTTTGTCAGTAAGCTGTTATTGTTGCCAAGCCTATCTTTGCCCTTGTACTTTACTTTCTACCATATAATATGCTAATTTGACAGAATTTTCAGTTTTCCTGTCGTCGACAATAAGAGTTATTTTAAGCAGCGTTTTGATGTTTCGTTTGCAAAGAGAGGGGAGTGAATAAATGAGTAACCTTTTGATTGCCTAGCCCACTTAATGAGGCAGGGCCTTTTGACGAGTGTGTTTTGATATACATGAGTAAACACACATTTCTCATGCTAATTTCCAACGTTGTGCGTTGTTTCGCATATCGCCCGCCTGCCGAGTTGAGGAATGCTAAACTGTTGACCTGGTGACTCCAGATGCCAGACAGGACTGATCCCTGATTGGACTCCACGGATTTCGCTCTGCCTAATTGGCAGAGACCCTGCTAGTGCTGCTGGGAAGAGAGAAATTGCAATGAAAGATTGGAATGTTGGAATGGAGGATCAGCATTTGCACAGATTCAGAATTCATTATTATTTGATTGATGCAAAGTGAACAAAAACCACAGGATCTGAAAGAGCCATAGACATTGATGTTGTTTTCAGGTGCTGTGTCAGAGAAAAAATTGTAAATATGAGGACATTTATTGACAGTTTATTTTGTGTAGATTCTTATTTTCTCGCCTATTTCCCATTGTTAGAATGTGAATGTAACTGAAAACCACTTTGTGACATATTCATAAATAGAACAGACATTTTTTTAAATGTATTTAATTTATATTGTTTGTTTATTGATCTCCTCTCAAGCCTTCGAATGAACCAGTCACTATTTGTTATCGATGCGTGAGATCAGATGGTCATTGTGAGGGCATCTATTTGATCACTGGTCAATAGTCCAAGCTGAGGAAAAGATGGGAGGGGAGTTCTGGGTTGATTGGCTAGTATTGACGTTGGGGAGTGGAGTGAGGGTGTGTGCGAGTGTGTACGTGCAAGCGTTATAGAGTTAATGATGTGGTGTAAATGAGTTGTGGAAGTTAATATACCAGGGCTGGTGTTGTGTTGAGGCTGAATGAAGACATTAGCACCTCCTACTGATGGATAGCTGTTATGACTCCTCTATGGGCAGGAACGCCTTTCTCTGTTACGTATGAGTCCAAACAATGCTATGAATCAGCCAGAGAGATGGAGAAGAAGAGAGATGTAGATACTAAATGGACAAATAGCAGGATACAAAATAAAAACATTACAAGGAAATATTGCTATTGAGACAGCATAGTGGATGACTTGGAAATCCATTATAGACACATGATCGACATTGTTTTAATGATTCATGATTAGCCTACTCTAATAAAATTTCTCATTTCTCTAATGAACTCATGAATTGAATCATTCATAGATATTACATCTAATGATGAATGATTATCGGTGGGTCTCCTCTCTGTCTATCAGTTGTTCCTGTACCAGTTGCTGAGAGGTCTGTCCTACATCCACCAGAGGTATATCCTGCACCGTGACCTCAAGCCTCAGAACCTGCTCATCTCTGACACTGGAGAACTCAAACTGGCCGACTTCGGTAGGTGGCTTTGCTTTGTCTGACTAGCACTCTTTTGTATTTCTGTGCTTCTCTCTGTCTCTTTATGTCTCTGTCCCTCTCGCGCTCTCTCTCTTCTCGCTCTCTTCTCTCTCTCTCACTCTCTTTCTTTCTCTCTCTCTTTCTTTCTTTCTTTCTTTCTTTCTTTCTTTCTTTCTTTCTTTCTCTCTCTCGCTCTCTCTGTTTTGCTTGCTCTCTCGCTCTCTCTCTGTCTCTCATGTGTGTGTGTGTGTTAGACCTCTCCTGAAGCGGTAGCACCATATGGCCAGTCTCCTTTCATGGTGCCCAGCTCTGTAAATACTACCCACGCGGTTTGACTGGTTTCCAGAGGGGATCGGCTCAGACTGGCACCACAGACCAGACATCAGAAATCATCCCTCTATCTCCAAATCCCTCCATTCACCCTTCCATCCATCCCTCTATCTCCAAATCCCTCCATTCACCCCTCCATCCATCCCTCTAGCCACCCAGGCAGGGGAGACACCTTCATCAATAATGTAAACCCCTCATTATAGAGTAGACATATTACTGGAAGGCAATGAGAAAATAATGGACAACATGCTAAATGCGAAAGAATGGAAATCCCATGGAAATACTGCTGTGGATTCACACACACATAGACACAAACCCTAGCCTAGGGGATCTCAGTGACATATGTGTTCTGAAAGGAGAGGACGAGGGTACTGGGGAATAGGAAGGGGGATAGAAGGGGGGGGGAGAAGGTAGTGGGAAATGGGGATAAGGGGGAGGAATGAGGGGCTTGGAGAGCATCAAGGAGAGGGGAGAGAGGGGAGGAAAAGGCTGACTTCCTGTCAGCCTCAGTGGCATGAGTTCTGTGTCCCTGCTGGTTGATTTGTTTCTGGACCTGATCCAGAATCATCCTCAGCTCTTTGTGTGTTTCTCTGTCCTAATGAGTAGCACAAACAAAGGCAAACAAGTGAGGGTTATGAAAACCTTAGATGGTTAGGCTGAAGGATAGAACAAACTCAAGTAGTGTGTGTTTGTGTGTGTGTTTTTACGATGGTGCCAAGGTGACCGTAATCACCTATCTACACACACACACACAGTGCGAATGAGAGAGACAGGATCTGGTATATGACAGCTGCTGTTGATGGAGTCTTGGAGCATATGGTCATATTTTTGCCTCTCTCGCACACACGCACGCACACACACACACACACACACACACACACACACACACACACACACACACACACACACACACACACACACACACACACACACACACACACACACACACACACACACACACACTGTACTTCCAGGACACTTAATTCTCTGCACGTGCAAGTGTGTGTTACTGTTTAGTGTGTGTATTGGTTTATAGCCTGCAATAGACATTTGCGTTTTCATGCTTGACTATCATCGAAGAAGAGAGTCGTAACTAAGACATTGTTTCTTTGTGTGAGACTGAATTGCAAATGTGTGTGTGTGTTCATCTGTATGTGTGTGCTCCCGTACATAAGTGTGTGTGTGTCTACAATCTCTCAACGGGGTGTCTCTCGTGTGGCGTGGATCATTCCCAGTCATTCAGATGTTGATATCTCAGTGTGTGTACTATGAGAGTCCTCCTTTCTCTCTCCTCAGAGCGGTGTCTCTCCTTTCTAATCCTGCTCCAGTCAATGGGCCCGCAGCCAACTCCATCTCTGCTAATTGTATCCATTGTATGGCAGCAGAAATGGAAAGTCGAGCTCTCCTGTCTCTCTGATTGTCTTTGTTCTCTGCCCTGCTGTGTGTAGGAGTCTCACAAAGACCATTTCCTCCACAATCACACTTTATTATGTCTGGCTGGATGGAGGCCTCACCTTGAAACAGACGCAGGCTACTGTGGGAGGTATTATAAGACTATCAACATGTTCTATGCTGAGCTTGTAGTGAAACAGAACAAACAAATGTCCCCTAGGTACCCTGAAAACAATGCTGCAAATTACAATCATCTTGCAAATACCTATCCAAATACCTATCCAGCCATTGGTTTAACAATCAACCAATAGATACAGTACATTGCAGTGATGATGTCACTTGTTCTATACTATATCCACAAAAATGTTAGCTTTCAAGACACTGTATAATCTCCCTCCCTCCCTCCCTTGTCAGGTAGTGTGTGTGTGTGTGTGTGTGTGTGTGTGTGTGTGTTTGTGTGTGTGTGTGTGTGTGTGTGTGTGTGTGTGTGTGTGTGTGTGTGTGTGTGTGTGTGTGTGTGTGTGCGTGTGTGTGTGTGTGTTAGTGATATAGTTTGAAGACAGCTGGTTAGGATAATGATCTGTGGAGAGTGCAGCAATGTGACAATGGAGATGAAGGAATCTGGTTGGAACGTCAGAGGTATCCTCATGGAGGATTCCTGTCTGTCTGTCTGTCTGTCCGTCTGTCTGTCTGTCTGCATGTATGCAGTCATGGCCAAAAGTTTTCAGAATAACAAATATTAATTTTCACAGTCTGCTGCCTCAGTTTGTATGATGGCAATTTGCATATACTCCAGAATGTTATGAAGAGTGATCAGATGAATTGCAATTAATTGCAAAGTCCCTCTTTGCCATGCAAATGAACTGAATCCCCCCGAAGCATTTCTACTGCATTTCAGCCCTGCCACAAAAGGACCAGCTGACATCAAGTCAGTGATTCTCTCGTTAACACAGGTGTGAGTGTTGACGAGGACAAGGCTGGAGGTCACTCTGTCATGCTGATTGAGTTCGAATAACAGACTGGAAGCTTCAAAAGGAGGGTGGTGCATTGGAACCATTGTTCTTCCTCTGTCAACCATGGTTACCTGGAAGGCAACACGTGCCGTCATCAATGCTTTGCACAAAAAGGGCTTCACAGGCAAGGATATTGCTGCCAGTAAGATTGCACCTAAATCAACCATTTATTGGATTATCAAGAACTTCAAGGAGAGTGGTTCAATTGTTGTGAAGAAGGCTTCAGGGCACCCAAGAAAGTCCAGCAAGCGCCAGGATCGTCTCGTAAAGTTGATTCAGCTGCGGGATCGGGGCACCACCAGTACAGAGCTTGCTCAGGAATGGCAGCAGGCAGGTGTGAGTGCATCTGCATGCACAGTGAGGCGAAGACTTTTGGAGGATGACCTGGTGTCAAGAAGGGCAGCAAAGAAGCCACTTCTCTCCAGGAAAAACATCAGGGACAGACTGATATTCTGCAAAAAAAAAAAAAAAAGGAAAGTCATTTCCTCTGATGAATCCCCTTTCCGATTGTTTGGGGTATCCGGAAAAAAAGCTTGTCCGGAGAAGACAAGCTAAGCGCTACCTTCAGTCCTGTGTCGTACCAAGAGTAAAGCATCCTGAGACCATTCGGGTTGCTTCTCAGTCAAGGGAGTGGGCTCCCTCAAAATTTTGCCTAAGAACACAGCCATGAATAAAGAATGGTACCAACACATCCTCCGAGAGCAACTTCTCCCAACCATCTAGGAACAGTTTGGTGATGAACAATGCCTTTTCCAGCATGATGGAGCACCTTGCCATAAGGCAAAAGTGATAACTAAGTGGCTCGGGGAACAAAACATTGATATTTGGGTCCATAGCCAGGAAACTCCCCACACCCTAATCCCATTTAGAACTTGTGGTCAATCCTCAAGAGGCGGGTGGACAAACAAAAACCTACAAATTCTGACAAACTCCAAGCATTGATTATGCAAGAATGGGCTGCCATCAGTGTGGCCCAGAAGTTAATTGACAGCATGCCAGGGCGGATTGTAGAGGTCTTGAAAAAGAAGGGTCAACACTTCAAATATTGACTCTTTACATCAACTTCATGTAATTGTCAATTAAAGTCTTTGACACTTATGAAATGCTTGTAATTATACTTCAGTATTCCATAGTAACATCTGACAAAAATATCTAAAGACACTGAAGCAGCAAACTTTGTGAAAATTAATATTTGTGTCATTCTCAAAACTTTTGGCCACGACTGTACAGTTGAAGTCAGAAGTTTACATACACCTTAGCCAAATATATTTAAACTCAGTTATTCACAATTCCTGACATTTAATCACAGTAAAAATTCCCTGTCTTAGGTCAGTTAGGATCACCACTTTATTTTAACAATGTGAAATGTCAGAATAATAGTAGAGAGAATGATTTATTTCAGCTTTTTATTCTTTCATCACATCCCCAGTGGGTCAGAAGTTTACATACACTCAATTAGTATTTGGCAGCATTGCCTTTAAATTGTTTAACTTGGGTCAAACGTAGCCTATCACAAGCTTCTCACAATAATTTGGGTGAATTTTGGCCCATTCCTCCTGACAGAGCTGGTGTAACTGAGTCAGGTTTGTAGGCCTCCTTGCTCGCACACGCTTTTTCAGTTTGCCCACAAATGTTCTATATGATTGAGGTCAGTGCTTTGTGATGGCCACTCCAATTTATTTATTTTAGATTTTTTTTATTTCACCTTTATTTAACCAGGTAGGCTAGTTGAGAACAAGTTCTCATTTGCAACTGTGACCTGGCCAAAATAAAGCATAGCAAAAAAGCATAGCATGAACAGACAACAACACAGAGTTACACATGGAGTAAACAATAAACAAGTCAATAACACAGTAGAAAAAAAAGAGTCTATATACAATGTGTGCAAAAGGCATGAGGAGGTAGGCGAATAATTACAATTTAGCACATTAACACTGGAGTGATAAATAATCAGATGGTAATGTGCAGGTAGAGATATTGGTGTGCAAAAGAGCAGAAAAGTAAATAAATAAAAACCAATACCTTGACTTTGTTGTCCTGAAGCCAGTTTTCCACAAATTTGGAAGTATGCTTGGGGTCATTGTCCATTTGGAAGATTGCAATCAAGCTTTAACTTGACTGATGTCTTGTGATGTTGCTTCAATATATCCACATCATTTTCCTACCTCATGATGCCATCTATTTTGTGATGTGCACCAGTCCCTCCTGCAGAAAAGCTCCCCACAACATGATGCTGCCACCCCTGTGCTTCACGGTTGGGATGGTGTTTTTTGGCTTGCAAGCCTCCCCCTTTTTCATCCAAACACAACAATGGTCATTATGGCCAAACAGTTCTATTTTTGTTTCATTGGACCAGAGGACATTTCTCCAAAAAGTACGATCTTTGTCCCCATGTGCAGTTGCAGACCTTAGTCTGTCTTTTTTTATGGCGGTTTTGGAGCAGTGGCTTCTTCCTTGCTGAGGGGCCTTTCAGGTTATGTCGATATAGGACTCGTTTTACTGTGGATAGAGATACTTTTGTACTTGTTTCCCGCAGCATCTTCACAAGGTCCTTTGCTGCTGTTCTGGGATTGATTTGCACTTTTCACACCAAGGAACGTTCATCTCTAGGAGACAGAACGAGTCTCCTTCCTGAGCGGTATGACGGCTGCGTGGCCCCATGATGTTTATACTTGCATACTATTGTTTGTACAGATGAATGTGGTACCTTCAGGCATTTAGAAATTGCTCCCAAGGATGAACCAGACTTGTGGAGGTCTACAATTTTTTTTTTGAGGTCTTAGCTGATTTCTTTTGATTTTCCCATGATGTCAAGCAAAGAGGCACTGAGTTTGAAGGTAGGCCTTGAAATACATCCACAGGTACACCTCCAATTCACTCAAATGATGTCAAATAGTCTATCAGAAGCTTCTAAAGCCATGACATCATTTTCTGGAGTTTTCCAAGCTGTTTAAAGGCACAGTCAACTTAGTGTATGTAAACTTCTGACCCACTGGAATTGTGATACAGTGAATGTAGTGAAGTGAAATAATCTGTCTGTCAACAATTGTTGGAAAAATGACTTGTGTCATGCACAAAGTAGATGTCCTAACCGACTTGTCAAAACTGCTGTGTTAACAAGAAATGTGTTTGTGGTTGAAAAACGAGTTTTAATGACTCCAGTCTGAGTGTATGTAAACTTCCCACTTCAACTGTATACAGGGAAATACCTGACTGGGATGTGTGCTGTTTGCTGCCTATCTCATTAGGGATCACTTAGTATGGTGAAATGGGCTGTGATAGACATACAGAGAGACAGGCTATGATAGACATACAGAGAGACAGGCTGTGATAGACATACAGAGAGACAGGCTGTGATAGACATACAGAGAGACAGGCTGTGATAGACATACAGAGAGACAGGCTGTGATAGACATACAGAGAGACAGGCTGTGATAGACATACAGAGAGACAGGCTGTGTTAGACATACAGAGAGACAGGCTATGATAGACATACAGAGAAACAGGCTGTGATAGACAGACAGAGAGACAGGCTGTGATAGACATACAGAGAGACAGGCTGTAATAGACATAAAGAGAGACAGGCTATGATAGACATACAGAGAGTCAGGCTGTGATAGACATACAGAGAGACAGGCTATGATAGACATACAGAGAGACAGGCTGTGATAGACATACAGAGAGACAGGCTGTGATAGACCTACAGAGAGACAGGCTGTGATAGACATACAGAGAGACAGGCTGTGATAGACATACAAAGAGACAGGCTATGATAGACATACAGAGAGACATGCTGTGATAGACATACAGAGAGACAGGCTGTGGTAGACAGACGGAGATGCAGGCTATGATAGACATACAGAGAGACATGCTGTGATAGACATACAGAGAGACATGCTATGATAGACATATAGAGAGACAGGCTGTTATAGACATACAGAGAGACAGGCTGTTATAGACATACAGAGAGACACGCTGTGATAGACATACAGAGAGACAGGCTGTGAGAGACATACAGAGAGACAGGCTGTGATAGACATATATGTATTACTACTGTATATGAGAGGAGAAGTGGGGAGAATCACAGGAAGTAGAAAGCCCATGTCTGGATGGATGAATTAATTAGGCATGTGAGACAACTGTCTCTAATTGGATTTTCTTAGCAGAGGAAATAAAACCAATTCTGATCTTAAATACTAGTTTTGCTTGTTTATGTGTGTGTGTTTGATAAGCAAAGGGGAATAAAAATGTTAATGTCCTCATCCCAGATCACGAAGAAGCAGTAACAGTATGCATGCCATGCCATGTTGACACACACACACCAGCACGCACACACACGTCACACATTTCCCAGAATCTATCAGACCAGACAAAAATGATCTGCCAAGCGCACACAATCCGTTATTGCCAGCAGAATCCTGTGCAAGTATGCTAAATTACTTCCAAAGCATTATAGCATATTTTAAAGCCATTTTATACCTAGTTTTGTTATATATAAATATATTTGAGATATGAGCAGGGGGTATTGTTACATATCACGCAATCATACATTCATCATCATATATTAGACTGGGATGATGCAGGCGAGGAGTGACACATTATTTAATTTACCCTGTTTTCTATTCTGGCTACACATTTCATGACGGAAACAAGTTGTGTAGTGCAGCATCTGCAAGATTGTTTTTCAGTGTTTTTTGTAATGATAAATGCTGGTTTTTATTTTAACAAATAATATATTTTTTGGTATATCTTGTTTCTTCTCCCCGTGGATTTATCTTAGCTTTAGACACAGCAGCCGAAGAGGTGGGGAGTGAGGAGGAGGAAGACGAGGAAGATGAGGAGGAGGCTACACAGAGAGACCTGAAAGTCATTTGACTTCAGAGTGAACTTCAAAAGAAGGCTTGGGTTGTTTGTCCCAGGGGGGATATGGAGTCGATTCCAGTCTCCTCTCTGGCTGTATTCTTCATCATCCCCCTCTTCTCTTCCTCCTCCTCTCCTGCCCTCTGTTCTCTGACCCCTGGTGTTGCCATGGGGACATAGTGTGATGTATAATTCTCGACTGAACTTTACACCCAGGGCTACCTGTATGAGTGTGTGTGTGTGTGTGTGTACTTTCCTACATATACGTGCGTGGGTGTGTGACCTTCATTCCGGGACGAACTGGAATGGAAGGCCAGCCAGGAGCCACACCGGTTGTATAGTGTGAAACTGTCGTCTCAATGCCAGGAGTGTCAGTGTTTGAAGGTATGCAGGTTGTTGTGTGCGTTGGTGCATGTGTGTGAAGCCTGGGGGTCAGGTCTTTTGAAATGGAGCCTCTCGCTGCAGTAGGTCTCTCAGGTGTGCTCTGATGTAGAATGTCAGGGCCACCGGGAAGTCACCATTCTATAGAAAGAGCAAGAGCAATCCATCCACCTGTTTCGTGCTGTTACCGTGGTGACTACACTGGAGGAGGAGAGGAGAGGGAATTCAATCATCTAGGTCCTGGAGTGCAAGTACAGTACACACTCCCACTATTTCCTATCATTCCCTGTCTTTCCCCCTACAACTCTCTACTCCCTTCCTTCCCTCCATCCCTCTCCTCCATCTACCTTCCTTCCCTCACTCTCTCCCTCCATCCCTCTCCTCTACCTTCCTTCCTTCCTTCCCTCCCTCCCTTTCTCCCTACAACTCTCTACTCCCTTCCTTCCCTCCATCCCTCTCCTCCATCTACCTTCCTTCCCTCACTCTCTCCCTCCATCTCTCTCCTCTACCTTCCTTCCTTCCCTCCCTCCCTTTCTCCCTCCATCCCTCTCCTCTACCTTCCTTCCTTCCCTACATCCCTCTCCTCCATCTACCTTCCTTCCCTCACTCTCTCCCTCCATCCCTCTCCTCTACCTTCCTTCCATCCCTCCCTCCCTTCCTTCCCTCCATCCCTCTCCTCCATCTACCTTCCTTCCCTCACTCTCTCCCTCCATCCCTCTCCTCTACCTTCCTTCCTTCCCTCCCTCCCTTTCTCTCTCCATCTCTCTCCTTCCTCTACCATCCCTCCCTCCCTTTCTCCCTCCATCCCTCTCCTCCCACTACCTCCCCCCTCCTTTTCTCCCTCCATCCCTCTCCTTCCTCTACCGTCCCTCCCTCCCTTTCTCTCTCCATCACTCTCCTCCCTCTACCTTCCCTCCCTGCCTTTCTCCCTCCATCCCTCCCTCTCCTTCCTCTACCATCCCTCCCTGCCTTTCTCCCTCCATCCCTCTCCTTCCTCTACCTTCCCTCCCTGCCTTTCTCTCTCCATCCCTCTCCTTCCTCTACCTTCCTTCCCTCCCTCCCTTTCTCCCTCCATCCCTCTCCTTCCTCTACCTTCCCTCCCTCCCTTTCTCTATCCCTCCCTCTCCTCCCTCTACCTTCCCTCCCTCCCTTTCTCTCTCCATCCCTCTCCTTCCTGTACCTTCCCTCCCTCCCTTTCTCCATCCCTCCCTCTCCTTCCTCTACCTTCCCTCCCACCCTTTCTCCCTCCATCCCTCTCCTTCCTCTACCTTCCCTCCCTCCCTTCTCCCTCCATCCCTCTCCTTCCTCTACCTTCCCTCCCTGCCTTTCTCCCTCCATCTCTCTATCATTCAGATGAACCTACAGCCAGACAACCCATATACTGTAACTACCCATTCAGTCTATTATTCTGGTATTTTTATGATGATTAGATCTCTCATCCCTGCTCCTGCCCTGCTTTAACCTCCCAGTCCCCCCTACACACACACACACACACACACACACACACACACACACACACACACACACACACACACACACACACACACACACACACACACACACACACACACACACACACACACACACACACACACACACACACACACATCTCACAGCACCCGCAGTGTGTCTGGGATATTGGTCTCTCCTCTCTGTGACACAGCCTATTGTTTACAGGTCAGATTAGTCTGTAAATTACAGTGTTAGACTGTGAGAAAGCCTGGCTCAACCTCCCTCTGGGTCTATTCTGGCATAGGGACATGTTAACTACCCCCTGCCCTGCATCACCCTGCACACTCACACACACACACACACACACACACACACACACACACACACACACACACACACACACACACACACACACACACACACACACACACACACACACACACACACACACAGGGCTGGCACCAGGGGCTGGCACCCTTGGCTGTTTAAGCTAAATGCTTTAATGAACCAGTCTCACCCCCTGGGAGGACAGCTAGCTAAATGCCACCAGACTCATTAAAACTAGCTGGCTCTGCAGTGCCAGCACACACACACACACACACACACACACATACAATACTGTACCGTCAGCTTAGGGGGGCGGTGTCCTTGATGTTAGATGTTGTGTATGGAGATAGTCTATTGTAGCTTTGAATATGTCTGATTAGTATTCTGATAGCTCTGGTCCTGTTGGTACCCAGGCTCCATGTCAAAGAGCACCTCAGGCAAGACCTGCTCTGCTTTGCACCAGTCAGCTTTTCTCTCATCTTATGGAGCCTCAGTGGAGGGCATTCAATGATATAGTTAACATATACATTATGTTTCTGTTCCCACTATTTGTTCCTTACAGTTTGTGTGTGTTCTCTCCTGCAGGTCTGGCACGGGCTAAGTCAGTCCCCAGCCACACCTACTCCAATGAGGTGGTGACCCTGTGGTACCGCCCCCCTGATGTCCTCCTGGGATCCACAGACTACTCCACCTGCCTGGACATGTGGTGGGTAGTACCACTGACCTTTAACCCCTGACCCCCTACCTCTTGCCACATCCCTCTCCACAACAGGGAGAATACTTCCTCCTCTAGATCAGATGAGGTGTGAACCCCACAGAGAGCCACAGACAGCTGTGTGAATGTGTTCCATAAGGAGGTGAGGGAGAGACCTGGCCATGTCTCTATCTGGGGTTGAGGAGAAGCTGGGAGACCTGGCCTGGCTGAGACTGAGGCTCCTCAGTATGGACAGAAAGGAATATTTACTGAGGACATGGGCAGACACAGGCCTTCCTATGGCGACAGACAGATATCTTTAGTCAGGATATGGACAGGGGTCTTCCAGAGCTGCCGTCCAGGCTGTGAAATGATCCATGGCCACATCGATCTGGACAGGCAGTCCTCGAGGACGCCCCTTTCCAAGGACCCCAGCTGCTTCCCAGCGCGGGTAATTAAAGCATAGTGGGGAGGGAGAGGCAGCGGGCTAGATGGGCAGTAGAGCAGGTGGGCAAATCCTCAGGGCACTTTTCCACTCCACCGAGACTGGAGCCACTCAACATAGAAAGACCTATACCGTCACTTAGAAAGCAGTGTTCCATGAACAGTCAGCGCTCACATCGACCGCAGTGTGCTCAGTGCTGGGTCACTGGTTTGGGTAACAGTCTGTCCCATATCCGTCAAACCACTGACAGGTTAAAGGAACAGATCTGAATCTGGAAGACAGGAGGAAAGAGAAGAATAGGGTGGAACGGAACAGGGATTCTTCCTCTAGTCTATTTTTATGTCTGTTATCGCCTCAGTGAGCCTGCCATTTCACCAGGCACCTGTCAGTCAAGCTGACAGACCACTGTGGACACAGACAGACAGACAGAGAGAGGTGTGAAAAGAAGAGTGGAGGATGTGGTTGAAACCCTGTTGTTTTCACACTGTTGGTAACAGGTTTGATTCCTCTCCCTGCCAAGCCAAACCTCTGTATCTGATTAAACACCAGTCTCTGTATAAAGATCTAGGAAAAATCTGAACCGTTTGGTGATGAACATGTATTGTTCAATCCAGCACCTACTTCAATCCATTGGACTTCTCAAAATGTATAGCGCTCTTCCTGGTCTATACGTATAGATTACGTTTTCAAAAATGAGAGTTTAAGTCAATGAAAGTGGTGCTGGTGGTTTTCTCTCTGTCTTTCTCCCTTTCTCTTTCTTTCTTTCTTTCTTTCTTTCTTTCTTTCTTTCTTTCTTTCTTTCTTTCTTTCTTTCTTTCTTTCTTTCTTTCTATTTATCCCACTTTCTTTTTCTGCATTAGCTGTGTGGCTGCTCAGGACCGCTCAACCTCAGGACCGCTCAACCTCAGGACCGCTCATGTAGAGATGGAGGGAAAGAGAGAGGGAGAGAGGGAGCAGTGTGCACTGGGCCAGAAAGTGAATCTGTCAGGAAACAATAGCTCTCTGACAAATGGGCTCTGACACCTGTTTAAACACACACACACACACACACCACTCTCCAGAACTGGCCACCTCTCTCTTTCTCCATCCCTCTCTCCTTCTCTCTCCACTGGCCATCCCATTATCCACCCATCACCACCTCAGATCGTTGGATAATGGGATGGCCAGTGGAGAGAGAAGAGTTAGTTTTCTGAACAAATACTTTACTGGAGCTAAATCAAGACATCAACCATAGATTTAGATGGAAATTAAAATATTCCCCAAGAGTAAACCATTTGCCTTTCAAACTATACTGTGCACTTCTACAAAGCCATTTGAGTACACTATAGATTCAATCATGATGAATTGTAGTTGTGGAGGCTAGTATTCTTCATAGAGGGGTTCAAATGTTTACTGCTGATGGCTCTGGAGCTCTCCAACTCTGTTGATGCTGTCTGTGTGTCTCTAATGGGGATGCTGTCTGTGTGTCTCTAATGGGGATGCTGTCTGTGTGTCTCTAATGGGGATGCTGTCTGTCTGTCTCTAATGGGGATGCTGTCTGTCTGTCTCTAATGGGGATGCTGTCTGTGTGTCTCTAATGGGGATGCTGTCTGTCTGTCTCTAATGGGGATGCTGTCTGTCTGTCTCTAATGGGGATGCTGTCTGTGTCTCCCCAGGGGTGTAGGATGCATCTTCATCGAGATGATCCAAGGAGTGGCAGCTTTCCCTGGGATGAAGGACATCCAGGATCAGCTGGAGAGGATATTTCTTGTGAGTCAGCTGTGTGTTTGTGTGCGTGTGTACGTACGTGCACAATATGTCTATGCTGTCACTGATACACAACATCTCCTCTCAGTCCTCTCCTCTCCTTTCAGAACCAATGGGAAACGGTCCCACTTTGAGCACTTTTTAGTTAATTAATTATAATTATTTTTTTAACTTTATTTAACTAGGCAAGTCAGTTAAGAACAAATTTGTATTTACAATGATGGTGTCATGACGTTGGCCTCTTTGGGTATAGCAAGCCCCATCCCCCTCTCCCTGCCTCCCCCTTTCCTCCTTCAACTAGGTTGCTGTGGTCAGAGAGACGTCGTAAATTCCTGAGGATCTCCTCATGGACACACAGTATAGAGAGAGTACATTTTCATAGAGAACAAAGAAATTCCTTCCACCTCACAGAACTTGAGGTACGAACAAATTTCATGTTCCGGAGAAAGTATAAAAGATCGGTGAAGAATCCAGCTACGAACTGGTCCGTTTGTTACAACTTGGGGAAGCTCATGGGAGACGGTGTAGCCACATTACCATAACACTGTTTATATAATAGCCTCAGATATGAGGTTTACATCTAATTTTGTATAAGATGAATGAGTGAGTATGATACCGTTTGTAAAATTGTGTAATATGATTTTGGACTGTTTAATGAAGGAAAACTCAAAAAGGGGATTGGAGTTAACTAAATCAGAGGACCGCCCCTGAGCCCAGTTAGGCTCAGGCGTCCTGGGACAGCCCTTTTCTGCCTTCCGAATAAAACCCCCACTCGGGTTTTCGATCAGCAGATCGAGCTTACCTCAATTACGAGATGGGTAAAGGTTGCAGACCATGTTTTTCTCCATTAGGGGAGACAAAGGTTGTAGACCATTGCTGAATCTTTTAACCATACCACGTGGTTAAACTCTTAGACTATCGAAACAGACAGAATAAGAACAAGTCTTTGATATTAATTACTAGTCTGCAGCTAGGAATTCAGTATCATTGAACGCGAAGAACGACAACCGCCGAAACATCCATTCTATAACGAATTTCACTCTGAACTATCCACTCTAACCACAACTGAAAGAGAGAGGGAGAGAGATGGAGAGAGAGATCAGTCTAATCGCATAATAACTAATTACAGAGAATCTTTGATAAAAAACTACCAGTCTTCAGTTAATGATAGTAAAGACACGACAACGGCCTACCAAAAGGCAAAAGGCCTCCTGTGGGGGCTGTGATTAAAATAAAAAATATATGCTAAAACACACATCAAGACAAGAGAGACACCACAACACTACATGAAGAGAGACCAAAGACAACAACATAACATGGCAGCAGCACAACATGGTAGCAGCACAAAACATGGTACAAACATTATTGGGTATAGACAACAGCATAAAGGGCAAGAAGGTAGAGACAACAATACATCACGTAAAGCAGCCACAACTGTCAGTATGAGTGTCCATGATTGAGTCTTTGAATGAAGAGATTGAGATAAAACTGTCCAGTTTGAGTGTTTGTTGCAGCTCGTTCCAGTCGCTAGCTGCAGCTAACTGAAAAGAGGAGCGACCCAGGGATGTGTGTGCTTTGGGGACCTTTAACAGAATGTGACTGGCAGAACGGGTGTTGTATGTGGAGGATGAGGGCTGCAGTAGATATCTCAGATAGGGGGGAGTGAGGCCTTAGAGGGTTTTATAAATAAGCGTCAACCAGTGGGTCTTGCGACAGGTATACAGGGGTGACTAGTTTACAGAGGAATATAGAGTGCAGTGATGTGTCCAATAAGGAACTTTGGTGGCAAATCTAATGGCCGAATAGTAAAGAACATCTAGCCGCTCGAGAGCACTCTTACCTACTGATCTATAAATTATGTCTCCATAATCTAGCATGGGTAGGATGGTCATACGAATCAGGGTTAGTTTGGCAGCTGGGGTAAAAGAGGAGCGATTACGATAGAGGAAACCAAGTCTAGATGTAACCTTAGCCTGCAGCTTGGATATGTGCTGAGAGAAGGACGGTTGTACCATCAAGCAATACTCCCAAGTACTTGTTATGAGCTCTAAACCCTCAGAGGTAGTAATCACACTGGTGGGGAGAGGGGCTTTCTTCTTACCAAACCACATTACCTTTGTTTTGCAGGTGTTCAGAACAAGGTTAAGGGCAGAGAAAGCTTGTTGGACACTAAGAAAGCTTTGTTGTAGAGCGTTTAACACAAAATCCAGGGAGGGACCA
The DNA here is from genome assembly GCF_002021735.2 of Oncorhynchus kisutch. Classification (NCBI taxonomy): domain Eukaryota; kingdom Metazoa; phylum Chordata; class Actinopteri; order Salmoniformes; family Salmonidae; genus Oncorhynchus; species Oncorhynchus kisutch. The sequence continues at coordinate 66,837,827 of NC_034186.2, read as the reverse complement.
TCTGAGTATAATTGTTTTATTTTACCTTTATTTAACTAGGCAAGTCAGTTAAGAACAAATTCTTATTTTCAATGACGGCCTAGGAACAGTGGGTTAACTGCCTGTTCAGGGGCAGAACGACAGATTTGTACCTTGTCAGCTCGGGGGTTTGAACAACGCTCTAATCACTAGGCTCCTACGCTCCTACTGCCTGAGCTATGTTGTTGATGTATATTAAGAAGAGTGTGGGGGCCTAGGATCAACCCTTGGGGTACTCACTTGGTGACAGGCAGTGGCTGAGACAGCAGATGTTCTGGCTTTGAGAGTGGTAGTTATCAAACCAGGCCAAAGACCCCTCAGAGACACCAATACTGCTTAACACATGCAGTACCTATCTGAATGATGCAATCTGAATCATTGTTGACTGACCAATTGACTGCGTTTACTGTGTACTTGAGTACTTGTGTACTTGAGCAGTAACCTTTGGGTCTTGATCTAATCAGCATGAGGTCTGTGGGCCTCTTTAACTCTGGGTCAGATAGCTATTCAATTCTTCCGCTAGCTGCTTATTTAAGGAATCAGTGATTAGGGATTAATAAGAATGGTAGATAGATTGATAGATACATTTCTGAACAGGACTCAGAGCCTGACTGCATCAATATTTTATGGCTGTGTGAGGTCTCATGAATCCCTTAATCAGCTCATCTGTCCTCCATAATTCCCCCCGTCGGCAGAATTGAAGTGGAGTGTTAATGTGATGAATTCATATTCATTCATCCTCTGAAACGAGTTAATGCAGACAATTACTGAGTTGATGGGAGAGAGAAAGAGAGGGATAAAGAAAGAGAGAGAAAGATAGAGAGAGAGAGCGAGACGGAGGTTGATAGAGTCAGGAGTCAGGTGTGAAGACAAAGAGACAAAGAGGTTCGGTTTGTTTTGCCGAGGGCTGTCGAGGATAAGTGTGTGGGTGCGTGTGCGTCTGTGTGTTTGTATGTCTGTGTGAATCTGTGTGTGTAGGGAGTATGCCCCAGGCAGGGAATCTTACACAAAGCATCCTAGGAGGACAGATAGCAGGGGAGAGAGAGATACTGTATAAAAGCATTTTATTGATTGTCTGTTTTGCCAAAGAGAAAATTGGGGCTGTCTGCTCTCCTCACATCTGTAAGATTCCCCCCAAAACCCCAGCCCTCTCTGCCCCCTGCATCCATCCAGTACACCCCTTGAACACACAGACACAAAGAGAGAGGGGTAGAGGGGAAATAGTGAAAAGAGGGGAGAGACCCAGTAGTGGGATGGCCTGTCGCCAGCTTGGGTATCGATGGAGGCGCACCTGGCAGCAGGTCCTTGGAGGGGGTCTGTGTGCCCTTTAGCAGAGAAGGATAGTAGGGGTAGAGCAAGCAATGGAAGGGGGTTTGGGCAGAGGATAGGGAAGGGGAAGGGAGGGGTATATGTTTGGGGGGAGGGGAAGGGAAGGGAGGGGTGGACAGGGATTGGGGGAGCTGTCTGACTGTCTGAGGTAAAAATGTAAATGTTATCCAGTGGAGATAAGGGTTTTCTTCAGCGAACACCCCTGGGGTACCTAGGTGGTCTGGATATGAGGAGGGGAGGAGGAGAGGTGAGAGGAGAGGAAGGGGGAGAAGGGTAGGGGCGAGAGGAAGCAGAGGAGAGGAGGATATGGGTGAGAGGAGAGGAGAGGAGAGGAGAGGAGGGGAGGGGAGGGGAGGAGAGGAGAGGAGAGGAGAGGAGAGGAGAGGAGAGGAGAGGAGAGGAGAGGAGAGGAGAGGAGAGGAGAGGAGAGGAGAGGAGAGGAGAGGAGAGGAGAGGAGGGGAGGGGAGGGGAGAGGAGAGGAGAGGAGAGGAGAGGAGAGGAGAGGAGAGGAGAGGAGAGGAGAGGAGAGGAGAGGAGAGGAGAGGAGAGGAGAGGAGAGGAGAGGAGAGGAGAGGAGAGGAGAGGAGAGGAGAGGAGAGGAGAGGAGAGGAGAGGAGAGGATGGTGGGATAAAGTCTGACAGGTCTATATTGTGTTCTGATTATCCTCTCCTTATTCTCTCCACAATACCAAGACCTTATGAATCCCCTGTTTTAACAGGATCACACCTGTGTAGTTAATAGCATAGCTCACAGCCCCTGTAAGCCATACACATGAGGAGGCCAGAGATGTGCTTATACTAGGCTTACAGTCTTACTTAACTGTAGAATCATTATTTCTTATTATTGATTCCGCATGTGTTTCTCATAATCCAGATGGCAATAATTAGTGTTTGGACGTTCAAACATTAACTGGCCTTTTGTGGCTTTATGAATATGATTAGCATACATTTGAGGAATTGAACACGTTTAATAAGAGCGTTTGTAAATACACACACAATATTATGTACAGGTTATATGGCCTTGTCATGATGCTAGCCCAAATTCTATGTCCCTGAATTTGAGAATTGAACAATATTCCTATTTTAGAGAATGTGTAAACGGTCGGTGGAAGCCAGCTACGACCGGGTCCATTTTGTTTCATGTTCGTGACCTCATGAAAGACAATATAGCCATATTACCCTAACTCTGTTTATACAGGTTCCTCAGTTATGAGGCTCGCAACTAATTCTTGTATAAAATGAATGAGTAAAGATGAAACTATTAGCGAAATGATGTAATGTGATGTTAACCTTTAAAATGAGAGAATTGGCCTCCATGTAAAGTTTAACTAAGTCAGTAGCCACGCCCAAATGAATAGACTTTGGTTGGAAATGGTAGACCAACCCCTTTTCCACTCTTGAATAATAGCCTCCGTGACAAAAATAATCCTCAGGCCCAAATACCGTGAGGATTTGTCCTCACATTTAAAAAGGGCTAATTCTAATTTCAACCCTACAGGCCAGAAAACACGAGAGCTTGCTCCACATGTGAAATGGTATGAACTCTGAACTATTGACCACTCAAGAAGTGAGCCCTAGATTACAGCCTAACACACTGCAGCTGGAATGGTAGTAAGAACATTGTCTGACGCAGAAGACCACTAGTGAGATAAACATCTCACTCCACGACGACCCGGCAGAATCTACAAATGACAATGGCGACCTCGACTGGGCAAACCAGAGCCTCACATCACCAGCTCAATCGTAAATACATTCCTTTATCCGAACGAGCGATTGTTAAAGTGCATATGCATTCATATTTATGTGAGAATATTTTTCCATGTCCGATAGAGACCCATGTTCCTTTGTCTTCCTCCACATCCCCCTTTTCCTCTCTGAATCTATCGTGTTATAACCAAACTGTTTTTGTTTGGTCCACTAGGGATGTTATGTACTGTATAATGTTATGATGTATTTTATATTCTGTAATTGTTGAAATAGTTAGTAAATAAGTCATTGAGCCAATTTGTGTATGGATGATTAACCAAGAATTTTATGACGTTCAGATGAGACTGATATAAGGTAAATAATAGTTAATGACTGATTGACTGGTATTGATATAAAAGATCTTCAGATTGGAGTGGATTCGGGAGATAGACACTCCATATAAACTAATGCTTCCGTGGTGTTCCAGGTTATTAATGGTTAATGGTTTAATTCAAACGTAATCAATTAAACGTTAGCTAATCGATTTGAAAATAGCACGAGGTATCATTTAACCATAGTAGAGACACGACAGCCTCATGGACCAGGGTGGACATGGACTCACTCACCCAACGTATTGAACCAAAATGGCACCACACTGAGACAACTCTCACTATATTGCATTGGCTAAGAAGTACTGACCCGTCAAATTGAGCCGTTTATATTTTCTCCCACCCCAATCACGTCTCGTCCTGTTGTGTGTCTGTGTACTCTGCTGTCAGCTAGAGGAAGAAAAGACAGATAGAGAAATACATCTGTAAAAATGTCCACCAGTCTGCTTGGCCTGGCAGCTAGACGGTCAGTTAGCGTAACAAACAGCTCCACCTGTCAGAGTTAGGCTGACACTCACATTTCCATTTGAATCGCTCTTTCATTCCTGCTCTCTTTTTTTCTTCAACTCTCTGTTTCTTTGGAATCATGTCCTGCTCAGCTCCTCAGTGTCAAGAGTTGACGCATGGCCAGAGACACGTGTGTGTGTGTGTGCGTTGGTACCACAGGAGGCTGCTGAGGGGAGGACGGTTTAAAATTATGTCTTGAACAGAGCAAATATTATGGCATCAGACACATGGAAACCATATGTTTGATGTTGTTTATACCATTCCACTTATTCCGATCCGTCCTCCCCAATTAAGGTGCCACCATCCTCCTGTGGTTGGTACATCTGTCTGTCTGTCTGTCTGTCTGTCTGACTATCTGTCTGTCTGTCTGTCTGTCTGTCTGTCTGTCTGTCTGTCTGTCTGTCTGTCTGTCTGTCTGTCTGTCTGTCTGTCTGTCTGTCTGTCTGTCTGTCTGTCTGTCTGTCTGTCTGTCTGTCTGTCTGTCGGTGGAGAGATTATGCTGAGTCACGCCCCTCTAATAGGCCAGTGTGTTTGTGAAGGGGAGAGAAAGGTCACCTAGCATCCCTGTCTGATAGGTACTCAGTCTGACAAAAGTCAGTTGGCATTTTGAAAAAAGTTAGACCCACACTAACACCCTGGTCATTTCCCTGTAAAAGGACCCATGAGCACCAGCATGTGAAGTTCATAAGAGCATGTCAAATTTGGTGTGAAATTAAAGCTAAGAGTCTATTTATTTTTCCTAATTAAAGCATAGCATTTTTCAACCATTTCGAATAAGCAAAGGATTTGATTTCTTGTCAAATAGATGGAAAATAGTTCTTAGATAACGTCTACCAGAAAAAAGTCTTAAAAGGTATAAGAAATACATCAAAACACACGAATGTTGAAATAATATCAACACTTATATTTAGTTTTGGAGACATTTGTCTGCCTACTGTAAGGTTAAGAATCATTGCCTTGTGGCTTGTAATTCCAAAACCCCATATATCTATTTTCAAATTTCTCTCCCTTATGATGACGGAGGATAATGAAAGTTAGTTATCGGGTTTTTTACTGATATCAATTTTGTTTATTTTTTTATTTCACCTTTATTTCACCAGGTAGACAAGTTGAGAACAAGTTCTCATTTACAATTGCGACCTGGCCAAGATAAAGCAAAGCAGTTCGACACATACAACGACACAGAGTTACACATGGAGTAAAACAAACATACAGTCAATAATACAGTAGATACAAGTCTATATACGATGTGAGCAAATGAGGTGAGATAAGGGAGGTAAAGGCAAAAAAAGGCCATGGTGGCAAAGTAAATACAATATAGCAAGTAAAACACTGGAATGGTAGATTTGCAATGGAAGAATGTGCAAAGTAGAAATAAAAATAATGGGGTGCAAAGGAGCAAAATGTATTAATTAATTAAATACCGTAGGGAAAGAGGTAGTTGTTTGGGCTAAATTATAGTTGGGCTATGTACAGGTGCAGTAATCTGTGAGCTGCTCTGACAGTTGGTGCTTAAAGCTAGTGAGGGAGATAAGTGTTTCCAGTTTCAGAGATTTTTGTAGTTCGTTCCAGTCATTGGCAGCAGAGAACTGGAAGAATGAATTTATGAATTTATAAGTGGTGAAACTCAAAATTGGTAAAGGAATTTCCCCCCCAAAAATCTGAATTTCTGCAATTGAATTGGCTACAATGGGAAATCATAGTAGTCACAAACAACAGCTGGGTTCACAAGTTTGGACAGCACAGTACAGTAAAGAAAAGTAGAGTATAGTTCATTACTGTATACAGTAGAATGCACTAGAGCTGAGTAAACTATAATGTATTGTACTGTACTGAACTAAACTTGACTGTACTTGACTGTACTGTACTGTACTGAACTCGACTCTACTCAACTTTGCTGTTATATGCTGTGCTGTACTGAACTCAACTGAGCTCTACTGTGCTGTACTTTGATGTCCAAACTTGTGCAACATAGACGTCTATTATTGGTTCAGATTTGGTTCTGTCCGGATCAAACAAATTTGGTCTTTTGTAGAATATGTGTGTAGAATAATACCCAAATATGCAAAGGAGGATATTGCATGTTGTCACGCCCTGACCATAGAGAGACTTTTATTCTCTATTTTGGTTAGATCGGGGTGTGACTAGGGTGGGTAATCTAGGTTGTTGGCCTGGTATGGTTCCCAATCAGAGGCAGCTGTTTATCGTTGTATCTGATTGGGGATCATATTTAGGCAGCCATTTTCCCACTGTGTTTTGTGGGATCTTGTTTTTGTGTTGTTGCCTGTGAGCACTCCAGAACGTCAGGTTTCGTTTATTCTTTATTGTTTTTGTGCAGTTCACTTCAAATAAAATATGTCGAACCGATTTCACGCTGCGCTTTGGTCCGAGTGTTCTTACGACGATCATGACACATGTTTATACCTTAGTGTACCTATTTAGGATCCATCACCATGAAAATAATTACATTTCTTATCCATAATGATTATTTTCTGTGTAATACAGATTTGGGACCCATGATGAAATTCCGTTACTGGGTGTAAATCCACTTCACTTAATATAGTTCAATAACCAAAATAGATTTTTTCAAAGTCTATGTGTCATGACATAGCTGACACCCCATTCTTTCTACATCGTTGCATTTTCATTGTGAGCAGATATTTAAGACTTTTTGTAAAATGTGGACACAAAACAATGATTTTACCGAAATTCTGTTTCCAAAGTTTGCATCTGCACAGTTGTTTGTTAAAAGTAGCCCTTGTGCATAGAGTTGTATGGTTTGTTGAACTTTGAAATTCATGTTTTTTGTTTAGCATACATTTTAATAGAAGAATTGGAGTCTTAGCGCAATTCCGTTACTGTATAATTGTCCAACATTTGACACTATGTAGCCAAGCTGAAGGCCTATACTTCACTAGCCGGCTCATCCATCTACGATATTCACTGGAACCATGATGGAAAAACCAATGTGACAAGACAATATCTGAGCCAGCCCTGTACAGTTGGTGTATGGGCTATTTACTATGTGTTGTGAAGCCTATTTGTTTGTTTGCAGCTAAAAACCAAAGGTATCTATGCTGCTTCCCTGAGAGAAGAGAAGCTCATCTCCAGCAGTGCCATTCTAATGATCCGTAACCGAATTAAAGCTATCCCCTTTGTTACCTTGCTTTATCCCCGTCGTTGCCATGCTTTATCCCGTCCCCACAGAGCTCCATGGGCAAGTGTGTGTGAGCTGAGAGCAAATCAACTTAAGGCTGTTATTTATTCAAAGCCGCTGCTTTATATGAATGTCAGTGTTCTGTTGTAATCTTCCAAAGCCCTGGCTATCCTGAGCAGACAGCCTGTGGGTGTTTATGCCATGTGTTGCTCTTTTCCTGGTCCTGAGACGTGAGTGGGCGGGGCTGACTGACTGGCTGATTGGCTGACTGGCTGGCTGCCAGTTACAGCAGGGTCTCCGTCCCCTTTGTCCGTCTGAATTAGATATGCGTGGTACGAGCCCAGGCCCAATGTATCTGGTTAACTGAGTGTCACTCTGTTCAAGATTACATCCCCCGGAAGAACAGTAGGAATATGAACAGGTCTATTTGTAGGAAAGGCTGTCAGAGCAGAGGTATGTGTGTGTGTGTTTACTGAATACAATGAACCTTTGCCTTGCATTCGCGTGATAGACGAAGCTGTCACCTCTGTCACCTAGGGAATGACACGTCAATGCACGCACACACACACACACACACACACACACACACACACACACACACACACACACACACACACACACACACACACACACACACACACACACACACACAGCAAGGACAGCATATCCTATGGATAATGTAACAGTTCATGTTCTTGAGTAAATAGCAAGTGTTGATGACACAAGCACACCCATACTGACTGCACAGACAGGGAATTGAAACTGAAAACCACATGTGAGTGGCTGTCTGTTTGAATGTGTGTGGCTGTAATTGACTGTACGTGTGTGTGGCTGTGTTGGACTGAACATATGTGTACAGTATGTGCTTTGTCTGTCTAAACATATGTGTGTTTGTCTGTCTGAACGTGTGTGTTAGTGTTTGTGCAGGCGGCCAGAGGAGAGGAGGCTGGTTAAACCAGAGAATACAGGTTGAATTATTCCTAAACCAGGTAATTATCTCTACATCCAGGGAGATGAAGTAATATGAGTTTAGTTTGAGAAGTAAGCCACATGCACGCACGCACACACACACACACACACACACACACAGTAATATGAGTTTAGTTTGAGAAGTAAGCCACATGCACGCACGCACACACGCACACACACACACAGTAATATGAGTTAGGTTTTGAGGCATAAGCCACTGCACACAACTCAGTCAGATTAGGGAGAGAGAGGGGGCTGACCACCCAACGTAACTGTGTGGAGAGTGAATGCGGTCTCTCCTGTCGGAACTTACTGAACGCATACTTAACACATTCTACCCAGTGTGAGTAGAGGCTGATCCCTGTGGTTCTGATCTATGGGGTGACCTTTATCTTCTGACCCCTGGCTGGACGTGACCATGTTCATTAGTGCACACTGTAGTAAATGTTTGCATACCTGTAGAAAAACCTTACAGTCCCTCTCCTGACCACTAACTAACAGCCCTCTAACTATTGAAACAAGTAGTCACCTGCCCTCAACTCTTCCTGACTTCCTGACCCTACAGAGAGCAGAGGCAGCGGATGGGACCCGTTGTTTATAGGCTACCCTGTTTGCACCTCTGGAGCTCTCCAGTTACATGCCACACCCAGTGACCTCAGTGACATTTGATTGTCCATCACCACTTTTGATCCTGCTCAGCTGCGTCTCCTCAGGGCATCTGTTCAATAGGCAGGTGGGACTGGGACAAGTTGAAAAGCACAGTCCAGCGCTGTCCGGGATCAGTCTTCAGAAAGCAGTGGCAGAGTCAGGGGTCAGGGGTGAAGACAAAGAGACAAAGCGGTTTGATTGTTTTTGCCAAGGGCTGCTGGGGATAAGTGTGTGTGGGTGTGTGTGTTTGAAAAAAATAGTAAAACAAGGAAAATTCGGACAAGTGGGGACATTTCACCGGTCCCCACAAGGAAAAAGGCTATTCTAGGCTTAAGCCTTCCACATGCCTCGGCTCGACTGGAGCCTAGCCAAACTAGGCTAAGCGAACTGAACGAGTGTGCTCGCATACTCTCTTAAAAGACCTTCGCTTGAAAAATTTGAAAAAAGTGGCAATAGTACTGTTAGTCCATCTTGAGACACCTTAGCCAGTATACACATCTTTAAAATAGTCTAATGAATCTGAATCTGCCCTCAAATCTTTTAATGTGGTTTGGGAATGCCCAGGGGTTTTACGCTTCTGGGGTTGTCTTTCTGACATAATGGGTAGAAATGTATCGTGTTCACAATTTATTTTATTTTAAACGATGACACTACTTCAGACCTATCTGCCAAACAGGGATGTATTCAGCTGGCTCGATTAACAGCAGCCAAGAAAATTCTGGCCTCATGTTGGCAGGCTCCTCATTCTTTAAGCAGACAGCAGTGGCTGCTGTCATTCATGGACATTATAAACATGGAAATATCTGTAGGACTCATGCATAGGGAAACATATTAGCTCCTTCTTCAAGGTATGACTCTGTAAAAAGACTACTATTGTGAACCACTAATCTAACTTTGGATTGGGGAGGTCCTGTGGGATGGGGGTGGGATGGGAAATCAAATCAAATCAAATTTATTTATATAGCCCTTCGTACATCAGCTGATATCTCAAAGTGCTGTACAGAAACCCAGCCTAAAACCCCAAACAGCAAGCAATGCAGGTGTAGAAGCACGGTGGCTAGGAAAAACTCCCTAGAAAGGCCAAAACCTAGGAAGAAACCTAGAGAGGAACCAGGCTATGTGGGGTGGCCAGTCCTCTTCTGGCTGTGCCGGGTGGAGATTATAACAGAACATGGCCAAGATGTTCAAATGTTCATAAATGACCAGCATGGTCATATAATAATAAGGCAGAACAGTTGAAACTGGAGCAGCAGCACAGTCAGATGGACTGGGGACAGCAAGGAGTCATCATGTCAGGTAGTCCTGGGGCATGGTCCTAGGGCTCAGGTCCTCCGAGAGAGAGAGAAAAAAAGAGAGAATTAGAGAGAGCATATGTGGGGTGGCCAGTCCTCTTCTGGCTGTGCCGGGTCGAGATTAAAACAGAACATGGCCAAGATGTTCAAATGTTCATAAATGATCAGCATGTTCGAATAATAAGAAGGCAGAACAGTTGAGGGCATGGTCCTAGGACTCAGGTCCTCCGAGAGAGAGAAGGAGAGAATTAGAGAACGCACACTTAGATTCACATAGGACACCGAATAGGACAGGAGAAGTACTCCAGATATAACAAACTGACCCTATCCCCCTGACACATAAACTACTGCAGCATAAATACTGGAAGTTGAGACAGGAGGGGTCAGGAGACACTGAGGACCCATCCGAGGACACCCCCGGACAGGGCCAAACAGGAAATGTTTGCCTTGTTCGGTCTTGTCACTTGTTTTTCTGTCCCATGTATACCTTGTTAAAAATAATAAAAACATTTGATCAACAACAACAAAAAATATGAATCTAAGATAATTCAAGAAATCTGCCATTAATTTCGAATTTTTTGCTAAGTAGATATTCGTCGTTCAAAGTTCCATTTAGCTAAGATGTTTTGTTCAGCATTTCTCAAGTGGAAAAAATGTACATGATTAGTCTCTCGTTGAATGACAACAAACACTTTTTTAAAGAATCCCTACTGTTGCTAATCACCGACGAAAGGGCGTAGACTTTGGCTACCAACTTCAGCTCGCCTCGAGAAAAAAAGGTTGCGTGCACGAACTGACGAAAAAAACCTTGCTGAAGATCAAAACGAACAAAAACGTCACAAAATGTCGTCATAATGTGCACAAACTGTTTGAACTGTTTTGGATGGGAAGCATGCAGACACCTTTAGGGGATAGGTTTAGAGTTAGGGTGAGGGAGGAGTCGTGTGCCCTTTAGCAGGTAGCATGTGGAGCGGAGAAGGATAGGAGGGGAGGAGCTGTCACGCCTGCTGCCCATCATTACGCACACCTGTCACCATCGTTACGCACATCAGCGCTTCATTGGACTCACCTGGACTCCATCACTTTATTGATTGCCTCCTCTATATCTGTCTGTTCCTCAGTTTGATTACAGTGTTAGCATTAATGTCGTTATGTTTCCCCTGTCCAGACGCTGTCCGTGTTGTGTTTCATGTCTGTTATTTCTGTTACACCAATATTGCAAGCATCAGGGTGTTTTTTGTTTTGGTTGGTGACGTTGGGTCTGGGTGCCGCTGCCGAAGGAACCGTGGATGCCTTAGCTGGCTCGAGAGGTTTTCTTGCCTCAGTTAGCTCGGCAGGCTCCCATCCCACGTCATGCCTCAGCCGGCTCATCAGGTTCCCACGCCTCAGCCGGCTCCCATGCCTCTGCCTGCCCGTCAGGCTCGCCCAGGTGGGACGACGGGTGGTGCCCCTAGATGGGGGGTATCACTATCACGCCTGCCCCCGCTCCCCCTCTCTGGCGCTCAAGGGTGCCAGGCAATCATTACGCACACCTGTTGTTACGCACATCAGCACTTCATTGGACTCACAGGGACTCCATCGCTTTATTGATTTCCTCCTCTATATCTATCTGTTCCTCAGTTTGATTACAGTGTCAGCATTAATATTGTTATGTTTCCCCTGTCCAGACGCTATCTGTGTTTTGTTTCATGTCTGTTATTTATGAAATATTCACTCCCTGTACTTGCTTCTCGCCTCCCAGTGTCTGTCCTCACAGGAACAAGTGGTGGAAGGGTGTTTGGGAGGAGAAGGGGTGAGGTGAAGGGAGGGGTGGAAGGCAATTTGGGGGGAGGAGAGGTAAGGGGAAAGGGTGGAAGGGGGGTTAGGGGGAAGAAGGGGGAGGGGACTGTCTGACTGACTGTCTGGGGTAAAATGTAAATGTTATCCAGTGGAGATAAAGGTTTTCTTCGGCAAACACTCCTGGGGTGCCTAGGTGGTCCAGATATGAGGAGGAGAGGGAAGAGGAGGAGATTTGGAGAGGAGAGGAAAGGAGGCAGAGGCATGGAGGAGAGGAGAGGAGGAGGTGGTGGGGTAAAGTCTGACAGGTCTATATTGTGTTCTGATTATCCTCTCCTTATTCTCTCCACAATACGAAGACCTTATGAATCCCCTGTTTTAAGAAGATCACACCTGTGTAGTTAATAGCATAGCTCACAGCCCCTGTAAGCCATACAAATGAGGAGGCCAGAGATGTGCTTATACTAGGCTTACAGTCTTACCTTGACTGTAGAATCATTATTATTTCTCTGAGGTAATAACACCTCTGATCATCTCAATGCCAATCCCCACACATTCACACAATTTGTTTTTCACTTTTTTATTGATTCCGCATGTGTTTCTCAAATACCAGATGGCAATAATTAGTGTTTGAACATTCAAACATTAACTGGCCTGTTGTGGCGTTATGAACATGATTAGCATACATTTGAGGAATAACACGTTTAATAAGAGAGTTTGCTTCACTTGTAAATACACACAAAATGTTATGTACTATAGGCTACATGGCCTCATTAATTTTGAAGTTTTTGCTAAGGAGATTTTAGTCGCCAGTGTTCCATCTAGCTAAGATGTTTGGTTCAAAATTTCTCAATTGGAATTAATTTGCATGAAAAAGATTAGTCTCTTGTTGAATGACAACAAACACTTCATGAAGAATCCCTACTGTTGACCAGTCACCGATGAAGGGGCTTAGACTTCGGCCACCAACTTCGGCTCGCCTCAAGAATAATAGTTGTGTGCACGAAACAGCCCAAAAAATCTTGCGGAAGATCAAAACGAACAAAAACGTCACAAAATGTCGTCATAATGTGCACAAACTGTTTGAACTGTTTTGGATGGGAAGCATGCAGACACCTTTAGGGGATAGGTTTAGTGTTAGGGTGGGGGAGGAGTCGTGTGCCCTTTAGCAGGTAGCATGTGGAGCGGAGAAGGATAGGAGGGGAGGAACAAGGGGTGGAAGGGGGTTTGGAGAGAGGAGTGGTAAGGGGAAGAAAGGGGTGGAAGGCAGTTTGGGGGGAGGAGGAGTAAGGGGAAAGGAGGGGTGGAAGGAGGGTTGGGGAGAAATGGGGTGGAGGCTGTCTGATTGTCTGGGGTAAAATTAAATGTTATCCAGTGGAGATAAGGGTTTTCTTCAGCAAACACCCCTGGGGTACCTAGGTGGTCCGGATATGAGGAGGGGAGGAGGAGAGGGGAGAGGATGGGAAAGGGGGGGGTGGTGGGATAAAGTCTGACAGGTCTATATTGTGTTCTGATTATCCTCTCCTTATTCTCTCCACAATAAGAAGACCTTATGAATCCCCTGTTTTAACAGGATCACACCTGTGTAGTTAATAGCATAGCTCACAGCCCCTGTAAGCCATACACATGAGGAGGCCAGAGATGTGCTTATACTAGGCTTACAGTCTTACCTTGACTGTAGAATCATTATTATTTCTTATTATTGATTCCGCATGTGTTTCTCATAAACCAGATGGCAATAATTAGTGTTTGGATGTTCAAACATTAACTGGCCTTTTGTGGCGTTATGAATATGATTAGCATACATTTGAGGAATTGAACACGTTAAATTTAGCCGTTTATATTTTCTCCCACCCCAATCACGTCTCGTCCTGTTGTGTGTCTGTGTACTCTGCTGTCAGCTAGAGGAAGAAAAGACAGAGAAATACACCTGGAAAAATGTCCACCAGTCTGCTTGGCCTGGCAGCTAGACGGTCAGTTAGCGTAACAAACAGCTCCACCTGTCAGAGTTAGGCTGACACTAGGGTTGCAAAGGGTCGGAGACTTTCCAGTAAATTTACACCTGGTTAATATTGCCTGCTAACCTGGATTTCATTTAGCTAAATATGCAGGTTTAAAAATATATACTTCTGTGTATTGATTTTAAGAAAAGCATTGATGTTTATGGTTAGGTACACGTTGGAGCAACGACAGTCCTTTTTCGCGAATGCGCACTGCATCGATTATATGCAACACAGGACACACTAGATAAACTAGTAATATCATCAACCATGTGTAGTTATAATTAGTGATTATGATTATGATTGATTGATTGTTTTTTATAAGATAAGTTTAATGCTAGCTAGCAACTTACCTTGACTTCTTACTGCATTCGCGTAACAGGCAGGCTCCTCGTGAGGCATGTGGTTAGAGCGTTGGACTAGTTAACCGTAAGGCTGCAAGATTGAATCCCTGAGCTGACAAGGTAAAAATCTGTCGTTCTGCCCCTGAACAAGGCAGTTAACCCACTGTTCCTAGGCTGTCATTGAAAATAAGAATGTGTTCTTAACTGACTTGCCTAGTTAAATAAAGGTGTAAACAAATAAATAAAAATTGGCGAAATCGGCGTCCAAAAATACCGATTTCCGATTGTTATGAAAACTTGAAATCGGCCATTCTGATTAATCGGTCAACCTCTAATTGAAGCTGCCCAGCATCACCCGTTGGGGTGGTGTTGTCATCATGTTTGACAGTCTCCTGGAGGGAAAGGAGTCTTTCCAAGAAATGGCCATATCACAGTCTGCCGATATGGACAGACCCATCAAGAGGATCCTCCTGATTGATGTATTTTGGGAGAGAGTGGTAAGCAGCCTGAATCTCCTGAAACCTATAGCAGTAGCCATTTCATGGATTGAGGGAGACTATGCCATCCTGTCTGATGTTCAGACTCTGCTTGCAGATGTAAGAGAAGAAATCCCTACTGCCTTACCCACTTCACTGTTGCTCCAAGCAGAGGAAACTGCAATTCTGAAATACATCAAAAACCATGAAGACTTCTGCCTGAAGCCCATACACACCGCAGTGTACATGTTGGACCCCAAGTATGCTGGCAAGAGCATCCTGTCTGGTGCAGAAATCAACAATGTCTATGGTGTCATCACTACCGTGTCTCGCCACTTTGGCCTGGATGAGGGCAAGGTTCTTGGCCGTCTGGTGAAGTACACTTCTAAGCAAGGGCTTTGGGATTGAGATGCAATATGACAGTCGTACCAACGTATCTCATCAGCCACCTGGTGGAAGGGACTTTGAGGATCTGAGGCCCTTTCCCCTGTTGCCTCCATCCTCCAATTCCGACCAATATCAGCCGCCTCAGAGCGCAACTGGTCCTTGTTTGGGAACACACACACCAAAGCACGCAACAGGCTGATCAATAAAAGGGCTGAAAAATTGGTGGACATGGAAGAAGACATAGAAGCCTGAGAGGAAGACAACCAAACCTTTAGTTTTTGGGAGATGCGATGGATCATTGTGGATCACTCAATATTCCCTTTCTTTTGTTGTTCAGTGAAATCATCCCATGTGAAGATTCAACTCATTTAATTAAAGTTACATTTGTAACTAAATTGTTTTTTATTTCAATTAGAAGGATTTAATCATTTGCAACTATGTCTACTTATGATCAGGTAAAATGTTTGTTTCTGTCTCCGTTATGATATGGTAAATATATCCAATGCAAAAAACATCTACATTTAAATTATATTAATATTAATATTAATTAATATATTTCCATTAATTGCCATATATTCCTGTTAATTCCCATTAATTCCCACAGAAAGTTTCCATTTCTGAATATTCCCTAAAATGTGCAACCCTATCTGACACTCACATTTCCATTTTAATCCCCCTTTCATTCCTGCTCTCTTTTTTTCTTCAACTCTCTTTTTCTTCAGAATCAAATCAACTAATGGCTGTTATTTATTCAAAGTTGTTGCTTTACTTTAATGTTGGTGTTCTTTTGTAATCTTCCAAAGCCCTGGCTATCCTGAGCAGAGAGCATCTGTGTGTTCATGCTCAAGTGTTGCTCTTTACCTGGTCCTGAGACGTGAGCATAGCTCCTTATGGGCTGACTGGCTGACTGGCTGATTGGCTGACTGGCTGGCTGCTAGTTACAGCAGGGTCTCCGTTCCCTCTGTCCGTCTGAATTAGATATGCGTGGTACGAGCCCAGGCCCAATGTAGCTGGTTAACTGAGTGTCACTCTGTTCAAGATTACATCCCCCGGAAGAACAGTAGGAATATGGACAGGTCTATTTGTAGGAAAGGCTGTCAGAGCAGAAGTATGTGTGTGTGTGTGTGTGTGCGTGTGTGCGTGCGTGCGTGTGTTTACAGAATACAATGAGCCTTTCTCCTTGCATTAGTGTGATGGACGATGCTGTCGCCTCTGTCACCTAGGGAATGAATTATTCTCTCACGTCAACACACGCACACACAGGGGTGCATTAGCAAGGACAGCATATCCTATGGATAATGTAACAGTTCATGTTGTTGAGTAAATAGCTTGTGTTGATGACACAAACAGACATGCTGTCTGCACAGACAGAGAATTGAAACTGAAAACCACATGTGAGTGACTTTGTCTGATCAATGTGGCTGATCATGTGGCTGTAATTGACTGTACGTGTGTGTGTGACTATGTTGGACTGAACATATGAGTACAGTGTGTGCTTTGACTGTCTAAATGTGTGTGTGTGTGTGTGTGCTTTGTCTGTCTAAATGTGTGTGTGTGTGTGTGTGTGTGTGTGTGCGTGCGTGCGTGTGTGTGTGTGTGTGTGTCTTTGTCGGTCTGAACATGTGTGTTAGTGTTTGTGCAGGCGGCCAGAGGAGAGGAGGCTGGTTAAACCAGAGAATACAGGTTGAATTATTCCTAAATCAGGTAATTATCTCTACATCCAGGGAGATGAAGTAATATGAGTTTAGTATGAGACACACACACATACACACATACACTCACACATACACACACACACGCTTACACACAGTAAAAATGAGTTTGGTTTGCGGCGTAAGCGACTGCACACGACTCAATCTGATCTGAAACAGAGAGGTGGCTGCCGCCTGCCGCTGGGTAAATAAATGATGTCATTCCAGAAACAGCCGTGGTGGCGGCAACAGCCTGACCACCCAATGTGACTGAGCATCTGTCAAGCCCCAGTGGAGAGTGAACTTGGTCTCTCGGGTCAGAGCTTACTAACCATATTCCACCCATTGTGAGTGGGAGAAGAGGCTGATCCATGTGGTTCTGGTTCTGATCTGTGGGGTGACTAACCCCTGTCCCCTGGCTGGTCGTGACCCTGGGTCGTGTTCATTAATGCAGAGCAAATGAAAACAAAAAGCTCATATAGTACCCCCATTTTTTTACTCTGTTTCGGACCATTTTCTTCCATTTTATGGCTACTGAGCATGGCCATGATCTGATGAGCTGGGGTTGTGCTCTTTCTCTCTCTATGGGTGAGAGGTAGCCTAGCGGTTCAGAGCATTGGACCGAAAGGTCGCTGGTTTGAATCTCTGAGCCGGCAAGGTGGAAAAATGTGTGTTTTTGCCCTTGAGCAAGGCAGGTGGATGTTGATTGTGATGATTGGATGATGTGGATGTTTTTTAATGCAGTAGAAGACACATTGATTAAGGCATGTGGAAGACACATTTCGGTTGAATGCATTCAGTTTTACAACTGGCTAGGGATCTCCCTTCCCTCTGTCTCTTTCTCCCTGAACTTGGGCAGACTGTGACCTGTTTCACCAGTGACCTGCATGCTGTCTGTCAGTGAGGGACGGGTCAGTTGTAATCCCCTCATAGCTCAGTGACCAGACAGACAAACTATCCATGAACTCGATTCAATCTCTGTCCCTATAGAGAAGACAAGGCCATTGTAAACAACACATGGTGACGAAGATGACACCACTGTTAGATGCTCATTCATTAGTTGTGGCTGGGTGGTCTGGGAGATGGTGGAGGTAGTGTATGTGCTTGCGTGTGTTCCACTTTTTAATCTCAGTGGAATGCCTGGACTCCTCTTGTCGAGAAAGAGAGAGAGTCTCAGCTATGCTGACTGTTCTGTTCTGTTGTCTGTCCTGACCTTTGACCTGAGTGATGGACATGTCTGGAACATGTCAGTTGACCTGGCAGGGCAAAGTTTCAGTGCCTTCCATCCAGCTACAGTTAACTAGATGTCTCTTGCAGTGTATACGACACTGAACCTGAAACTGAGAAACTCAGAACATCTTCCCTCAATCTGCTACAAATGCGGTAGTTTCAGTTGAAGTCGGAAGTACACTCAGGTTGGAGTCATTAAAACTCGTTTTTCAAACGAGTCCTATATTGACATAACCTGAAAGGCTGCTCAGCAAGGAAGAAGCCACTGCTCCAAAACCGCCATAAAAAAGCCTGACTACAGCCTGACCCAAGTTAAACAATTTAAAGGCAATGCTACTAATTGAGTGTATGTAAACTTCTGACCCACTGGGAATGTGATGAAAGAAGTAGAAGCTTAAATAAATCATTCTCTCTACTGTTATTCTGACATTTCACATTCTTAAAATAAAGTAGTGATCCTAACTGACCTAAGACAGGGACTTTTTACTCTGATTAAATGTCAGGAATTGTGAAAAACTGAGTTTAAATGTATTTGGGTAAGGTCTATGTAAAATTCTGATTTCAACTGTAGGTAGCTCGTATCGTTGATTGGTTTGGGACTATTCCTTTGGTTTCCGCTGTGCCAGGCAAGCTCAATTTCAAAGGTGCAGCCAAAGTATTTGAAAGCAAACCGATACTATTTGAACCCAGGTGTACGCTCCAGCTGTGTGCGTCAGAGCAGTGTGGTGCTGAGAGTCAGTGAGTGGGTTCAGAGTGCCTCTAAACGGTCTCTTTGAAGGCTGTTGTCTGCCTGGGCTGTGATGTGTCTGTCAGACCTCTTCCCTTCCCTGCCTCATCCGCCCTTTCGATGTGCTGTGCTCCTCTCCCTCTCTGATGTGCCTCACAAAGACACTGACATTCACATGGCAGCCTAATCTCCCCTCCACCTCTCCTCTCTCCTCCTCTCCTCTCCTTCACTTCAAAGAGCATGAGAACTCTCCACATCAATAATGTAGGCTGTTTCTATCTGACACCTCAACCAGATTGTGGATTTGAGCATGTCCCCTTGTCTCCTTGTGCACCCCTTCATACCCCTCCCCCATAGTCCCTGTCTGTCCACTGCTGCCACCAATCCCCCCCCCCTCCATTCCCTCTGGTGCCTCACTATGCCTTGCCCCCCTAGAGCAAGAGACATGTGTGCCATCCCACCCCATCTGGGTTCAAATGTACCCCCTCCCTTCTTCCCCTCCCCTCTGCTCCCTTAGCCAAACCTGTATCCTCCCTCTGCTCAGCTCTATGCCATTATAGGGGGAGAAGTTCCTTGTGTGTAGCTGGATCAGCTCTTGCCCTCATCTGCCCTTGCCCTCAACAGTGTGTGTGTGTGTGTGTGTGTGTGTGTGTGTGTGTGTGTGTGTGTGTGTGTGTGTGTGTGTGTGTGTGTGTGTGTGTGTGTGTGTGTGTGTGTGTGTGTGCGTGTGCGTGTGCGTGTGCGTGTGTGTGTGTGTGTGTTTGTCTATCACCTCTAATGGTCTGGGGCCATCCTGGCCATGTTGATAGGGGTACCTATAGGGCTGCCTGCCTGACTTAACGGAGGGATTTATAGTCAACCAACCAAGGCCATGTATATATGCCACGGAAGTTGTTGCTATGCTGAAGCGACATGATCTAGGACTTCAAATATGTCTTCATCTCCCCTATTCTATTTCCTGTCTCATTTACCAACAAGTTGTTCTAATGTGGCAGCAGCATCATTGTCTAGCCTTACCTCTTCTTACCAGCCTCTTGCATGTGCTGTCTCTCTTGCTCTGTGTGTTTGAGAGATGGGGCTCAGTGAGAGACGAGGCTAGGAGCTGGTGTGTGTAGCCCCTGTTATTTGGCCAAGGTTACCCCTCGCTAGATCGATCCCACTGTTCTCCTCTGTCCTCTGGGGTGAATACTAAAGCCTTGGTGCTTTAAGGGGAGCTCAATCAGATGACAGATCGGGTTTCAAATTGCTTTTGTTCCTTGGTTGAGGTTATTTCAGGAGAAACAGCCTCTGACTGTAGATACATCGCTTCTATTAAGTGTGTGTGTGTGTGCTTGTGTTCGTGTGTGTGTGTAGCTACATCACTCAATGAGATCTTGTTCTCTATTACAGTTGAATAGATTGAGAAAAAACCTTACCATCTTGTGGTATAGTGATTTTGTCCTCAGGTGCTGTATGGCCTGAGAGGGTCAGGGGAAAGTTATCCTGACCCTGTCACAGAGACTCTGTCACAGAGACCCTAGCTGTCACACAGATTGGAATGTATTACCAATCCCATTACCACAGTAGTGGAACGTCTGTCAGGGCCTAGAGGTGAGACAGCTAAACACTGATGTCCCAAATAACAACCTATTTCCTACATAGTGCACTACTTCTGACCACTCCAGAGCCCTCTGGGTCCTGGTCTAAAGTAGTGCACTATATAGAGAATAGGGTGCTATCTGGGACAGAGTGTGAGATGAAAGTCAGGCTAAAGTCACTGAGACAGTTCAACTGTAATGGGTTGTATTATAACACCCAGTCAAATCACACTGAGCTCATTGGCACATTCATAGTGAACACAGTCTTTCCCTTTTGCTCTCTCTCTCCCTTCTCTGTCTCTGTCTCTGTCTCTCTCTCTGTTTTATCAACCATTAGAGAGCTATAGTGGTGTTTACTATGTGCTCACGCTCAGTAAATTGTCTCTAATGGTGCAGAAGAGTGGATTGACTGAAGAGGATTACTTACCAGTCAGTAAGTCTGGCTTGCTGTGCAAACTGTGTTATGTGTAGACTGCTGGGTCGTATCTGCCTGGGTTTGACCACAGAGCCAGTGGTAGTGGTAGTGGTGGTGGTAGCGGTGGCGGTGGCGGTGGTAGTAGTAGTGGTGGTAGTGGTGATAGTGGTGGTGGTAGTAGTGGTGGTGGTAGTGGTGGTAGTGGTGGTGGTGGTAGCAGTGGCAGTGGTAGTAGTGGTGTTGGTGGTGGTAGTGGTGGTGGTGGTGGTGGTGGTAGTGGTGGTGGTAGTGGTGGTGGTAGCGTTAGTGGTGGTGGTGGTAGTGGTGGTGGGGGTAGCGTTAGCGTTGGTGGTGGTGGTAGTAGTAGTGGTGGGGGTAGCGTTAGCGGTGGTGGTGGTGGTGGTAGCGGTGGCAGTAGTAGTGGTGGGGGTAGCGTTAGCGGTGGTGGTGGTGGTGGAAGTAGTAGTGGTGGGGGTAGCGTTAGCGGGGGTGGTGGTGGTAGTAGTAGTGGTGGGGGTAGCGGTGGTGGTGGTGGTAGTAGTAGTGGTGGTGGTAGTAGTAGTGGTGGGGGTGGTGGTAGTAGTGGTGGGGGTAGTAGTGGTGGTGGTGGTGGTAGTAGTAGTGGTGGGGGTAGCGTTAGCGGTGGTGGTGGTGGTAGTAGTAGTAGTGGTGGGGGGTAGTAGTAGTGGTGGTAGTAGTAGTAGTGGTGGGGGTAGCGTTAGCGGTGGTGGTGGTGGTAGCGGTGGCAGTAGTAGTGGTGGTAGTAGTAGTAGTGGTGGGGGTAGTAGTAGTGGTGGTAGTAGTAGTAGTGGTGGGGGTAACGTTAGCGGTGGTGGTGGTAGTAGTAGTGGTGGGGGTAGTAGTAGTGGTGGTAGTAGTAGTAGTGGTGGGGGTAGCGTTAGCGGTGGTGGTGGTAGTAGTAGTGGTGGGGGTAGTAGTAGTGGCGGTAGTAGTAGTAGTGGTGGGGGTAGCGTTAGCGGTGGTGGTGGTGGTAGCGGTGGCAGCAGTAGTGGTGGTGGTGGTGGTAGTAGTAGTGGTGGGGGTAGCGTTAGCGGTGGTGGTGGTGGTAGCGGTGGTAGTATTGGTAGTGGTGGTGGTAGTAGTAGTGGTGGGGGTAGCGTTAGCGGGGGTGGTGGTGGTAGTAGTAGTGGTGGGGGTAGCGGTGGTGGTGGTGGTAGCGGTGGTGGGGGTAACGTTAGCGGTGGTGGTGGTAGTAGTAGTGGTGGGGGTAGCGTTAGCGGTGGTGGTGGTGGTAGCGGTGGTAGTAGTGGTGGTGGTGGTGGTGGTAGTAGTAGTGGTGGGGGTAACGTTAGCGGTGGTGGTGGTAGTAGTAGTGGTGGGGGTAGCGTTAGCGGTGGTGGTGGTGGTAGCAGTGGTAGTAGTGGTGGTGGTGGTGGTAGTAGTAGTGGTGGGGGTAACGTTAGCGGTGGTGGTGGTAGTAGTAGTGGTGGGGGTAGCGTTAGCGGTGGTGGTGGTAGCAGTGGTAGTAGTAGTGGTGGGGGTAACGTTAGCGGTGGTGGTGGTAGTAGTAGTGGTGGGGGTAGCGTTAGCGGTGGTGGTGGTGGTAGCAGTGGTAGTAGTGGTGGTGGTGGTGGTAGTAGTAGTGGTGGGGGTAACGTTAGCGGTGGTGGTGGTAGTAGTAGTGGTGGGGGTAGCGTTAGCGGTGGTGGTGGTAGCAGTAGTGGTGGGGGTAGCGTTAGCGGTGGTGGTGGTGGTAGCGGTGGTAGTAGTAGTGGTGGGGGTAGCGTTAGCGGTGGTGGTGGTGGTAGCGGTGGAAGTAGTAGTGGTGGTGGTAGCGGTGGTAGTAGTAGTGGTGGGGGTAGCGTTAGCGGTGGTGGTGGTGGTGGTGGTAGCGGTGGTAGTAGTAGTGGTGGTGGTAGCGGTGGTAGTCGTAGTGGTGGGGGTAGCGTTAGCGGTGGTGGTGGTGGTGGTGGTAGCGGTGGTAGTAGTAGTGGTGGTGGTAGCGGTGGTAGTCGTAGTGGTGGGGGTAGCGTTAGCGGTGGTGGTGGTGGTAGCGGTGGTAGTAGTAGTGGTGGGGGTAGCGTGAGCGGTGGTGGTGGTGGTAGCGGTGGTAGTAGTAGTGGTGGGGGTAGTGTTAGCGGTGGTGGTGGTGGTAGCGGTGGAAGTAGTAGTGTTGGTGGTAGTGGTGGGGGTAGCGTTAGCGGTGGTGGTGGTGGTAGCGGTGGTAGTAGTAGTGGTGGTGGTGGTGGTAGCGGTGGTAGTAGTAGTGGTGGGGGTAACGTTAGCGGTGGTGGTGGTAGTAGTAGTGGTGGGGGTAGCGGTGGTGGTGGTGGTAGCGGTGGGAGTAGTAGTGGTGGGGGTAGCGTTAGCGGTGGTGGTGGTGGTGGTGGTAGCGGTGGAAGTAGTAGTGGTGGTGGTAGCGGTGGTAGTAGTAGTGGTGGGGGTAGTAGTAGTGGTGGTGGTGGTGGTGGTAGTGGTGGTAGTAGTAGTGGTAGTAGTAGTAGTAGTAGTGGTAGTAGTACTGGTGGGGGTAGCGTTAGCGGTGGTGGTGGTGGTAGCGGTGGAAGTAGTAGTGGTGGGGGTAGTAGTAGTGGTGGTGGTGGTGGTGGTGGTGGTAGCGGTGGTAGTAGTAGTGGTAGTAGTAGTAGTGGTAGTAGTAGTGGTGGGGGTAGCGTGAGCGGTGGTGGTAGCGGTGGTAGTAGTAGTGTTGGGGGTAGTGTTAGCGGTGGTGGTGGTGGTAGCGGTGGAAGTAGTAGTGTTGGTGGTAGTGGTGGGGGTAGCGTTAGCGGTGGTGGTGGTGGTAGCGGTGGTAGTAGTAGTGGTGGTGGTGGTGTTAGCGGTGGTAGTAGTAGTGGTGGGGGTAACGTTAGCGGTGGTGGTGGTAGTAGTAGTGGTGGGGTAGCGGTGGTGGTGGTGGTAGCGGTGGGAGTAGTAGTGGTGGGGGTAGCGTTAGCGGTGTTGGTGGTGGTAGCGGTGGAAGTAGTAGTGGTGGTGGTAGCGGTGGTAGTAGTAGTGGTGGGGGTAGTAGTAGTGGTGGTGGTGGTGGTGGTAGTGGTGGTAGTAGTAGTGGTAGTAGTAGTAGTAGTAGTAGTAGTGGTAGTAGTACTGGTGGGGGTAGCGTTAGCGGTGGTGGTGGTGGTAGCGGTGGAAGTAGTAGTGGTGGGGGTAGTAGTAGTGGTGGTGGTGGTGGTGGTGGTGGTAGCGGTGGTAGTAGTAGTGGTAGTAGTAGTAGTGGTAGTAGTAGTGGTGGGGGTAGCGTTAGCGGTGGTGGTGGTGGTAGCGGTGGAAGTAGTAGTGGTGGGAGTAGTAGTAGTGGTGGTGGTGGTGGTGGTGGTGGTGGTAGCGGTGGTAGTAGTAGTGGTAGTAGTAGTAGTAGTAGTGGTAGTAGTAGTGGTGGGGGTAGCGTTAGCGGTGGTGGTGGTAGCGGTGGAAGTAGTAGTGGTGGGGGTAGTAGTAGTGGTGGTGGTGGTGGTGGTAGCGGTGGTAGTAGTAGTGGTAGTAGTAGTAGTAGTGGTAGTAGTAGTGGTGGGGGTAGCGTTAGCGGTGGTGGTGATGGTAGTAGTGGTAGTAGTAGTAGTAGTAGTGGTGGGGGTAGCGTTAGCGGTGGTGGTGGTAGTAGTAGTGGTAGTAGTAGTGGTGGTGGAAGTAGTAGTGGTGGGGGTAGTAGTAGTAGTGGTAGTAGTAGTAGTAGTGGTAGTAGTAGTGGTAGTAGTAGTGGTAGTAGTAGTGGTAGTAGTAGTAGTAGTAGTAGTAGTAGTAGTAGTAGTGGTAGTGGTAGTAGTAGTGGTAGTAGTAGTGGTAGTGGTAGTAGTAGTGGTGGGGGTAATGTTAGCGGTGGTGGTGGTAGCAGTAGTGGTAGTAGTAGTGGTGGTGGAAGTAGTAGTGGTGGGGGTAGTAGTAGTAGTGGTAGTAGTATTAGTAGTGGTAGTAGTAGTGGTAGTAGTAGTGGTAGTAGTAGTAGTAGTAGTAGTAGTAGTAGTAGTAGTAGTGGTAGTGGTAGTGGTAGTGGTAGTAGTAGTGGTAGTGGTAGTAGTAGTGGTGGGGGTAACGTTAGCGGTGGTGGTGGTAGTAGTAGTGGTAGTAGTAGTGGTAGTAGTAGTGGTGGGGGTAACGTTAGCGGTGGTGGTGGTGGTAGTAGTAGTAGTAGTAGTAGTAGTAGTAGTAGTGGTAGTGGTAGTATTAGTGGTAGTAGTAGTGGTAGTGTTAATATATACATTTTCTTTACTTTGATCTCTTACTTTCCTTTTAGTCCATTCACTTCATTTACTGTGACAGTGTGTAATATCTACATTCTACACACTAGAACCATAAAGACAGAGACTCTGGCTACAGAAATTAGTGGTAGTAGTGGTTGTCTGTGTCCCCTTTCAGCCCTGGTCAAAATGAATGCTCTAGAAAGGGAATAGGGTGCCATTTGGGATACAGACCAGTGTTAGTGTTTGGTAGAGACACCCCTGTTTCTCCTCTGAAGCCATTCAGTCAGTCAGGCAGTCCTGAGTGGCAGGCTGCGGCTCCCTGAGCTCATTTCCGTCCTGAAGGCTATGTGTCACCAGAACAAACACAGCACTGCACACACCTTACAGTGCTGCCTGACAGTGACGAGATCAGAGGGGAAATCAACCAACACACCCGGCCTGGCCGGCAGAGGAAGGAGAGAGATAGAGGGAAACTTCTGTGAGTGTAACGTTTACTGTTCATTTTTATTGTTTATTTCACTTTTGTGTATTATCTACTTCACTTGCTTTGGCAATGTTAACATATGTTTCCCATGCTAATAAAGCACCTTGAATTGAATTCAATTTAATTGAGAAAGAGCGATAGAGTGAAAGAGATAGAGGGAGAAAGAAAGGGCAGGTAGGGAGTGGAATTGTCTGTGTGTATCAGCCCAAAATTCATTAAAGGTTAGCATAGTTCAGTTGTGATGTATTAGCATGTTGATGATGCTGTGGCAAAGTGTCATGTTTCCGTGGCAATGATGAAGCTTCCGTGGCCGGTGTCGTGGTGTGGGTTGCCACAGTGAGCGATGGTGTGTGTGTGGCTGTAATTAAGGTAGTGAGTGTTTCCCTACAGGGCTGAGGGGACAGATAATTTCACTCTGCACCTCAGGGGGCGGCTGGACCGAGGGAAAGAGGGAACATGGAGGGGGGGGGGGGGGTCACCCTTTGTGTGTGGCTGCGGTCAGGGGTTTGGCATACACACATTCTCACAATCCAATCCCCCTCCCCTGTCTCTCCATGTTGTGCTCTGCAGGTCATGGTACACTGCTGCCCTCTGCTGGGGTCTTACAAAGCTTTACAAAGTAATCAATATTTTATACATTTGTTCATTTTACGGATATGGGGACAATCTTTGTCCCCATGTGCAGTTGCAAACCGTAGTCTGGCTTTTTTATGGCGGTTTTGGAGCAGTGGCTTCTTCCTTGCTGAGCGGCCTTTCAAGTTATGTCGATATAGGAAACGTTTTACTGTGGATATAGATACTTTAGTACCTGTTTCCTCCAGCATCTTCACAAGTTCCTTTGCTGTTGTTCTGGGATTGATTTGCACTTTTAGCACCAAAGTACGTTCATCTCTAGGAGACAGAACGTGTCTCCTTCCTGAGCGGTATGATGGCTGCGTGGTCCCATGGTGTTTGCACTATTGTTTGTACAGATGAACGTGGTACCTTCAGGTGTTTGGAAACTGCTCCCAAGGATGAACCAGACTTGTGGAGGTCTACAATTTTCTTTCTGAGATCTTGGCTGATTTCTTTTGATTTTCCGATGACGTCAAGCAAAGTTTGAAGGTAGGCCTTGAAATACATCCACTGGTTCACTCAAATTATGTCAATTAGCCTTTCAGAAGCTTCTAAAGCCATGACATCATTTTCTGGAATTTTCCAAGCTGTTTAAAGGCACAGTCAAATTAGTGTATGTAAACTTCTGACCCACTGGAATTGTGAACCTGTGAATTATAAGTGAAATAATCAGTCTATAAACAATTGTTGGGAAAATGACTTGTGTCATGCACAAAGTAGATGTCCTAACCAACTTGCCAAAACTATAGTTTGTTCACAAGTAATGTGTGGAGTGGTTAAAAAATGAGTTTTAACGACTCCAATCTAAGTGTATGTGAACTTCCGACTTCAACTGTATGTATTCACCCCCTTTGCTATGAAGCCCCTAAATAAGATCTGGTGCAACCCATTATCTTCAGAAGTCACATAATTAGTCAAATAAAGTCCACCTGTGTGCAATCTAAGTGTTGCGCGATCACATGATCTCAGTATATATACACCTGTTCTGAAAGGCCCCAGAGGTTGCAACACCACCAAGCAAGTGGCACCATGAAGACCAAGGAGCTCTCCAAACAGGTCAGGGACAAAGTTGTGAAGAAGTACAGACCAGGGTTGAGTAACAAAAAAAAATCAGAAACTTTGAACATCCCACAGAGCACCATTAAATCCATGATTAAAAAATGGAAAGAACATGGCACAACAACAAACCTGCAAAGGAAGGACTGCCCACCAAAACTCACAGACCAGGCAGAGGGCATTAGAGATCAAAGACAACCCTGAAGGAGTTGCAAAGCTATGCAGTGGAGATTGGAGTATCTGTCCATAGGACCACTTTAAGCCGTACACTCCACAGAGCTGGGCTTTACGGAAGAGTGGCCAGAAAAAAAGCCATTGCTTAAAGAAACAAAATAAGCAAACATGTTTGGTGTTCGCCAAAAGGCATGTGGGAGATTCCCCAAACATATGGAAGATGTTACTCTTGTCAGATGAGACTAAAATGTAGCTTTTTGGCCATCAAGGTTAACGCTATGTCTGGCGCAAACACCTCTCATCACCCCGAGAACCCAATCCCCACAGTGAAGCATGGTGGTGGCAGCATCATGCTGTGGGGATGTTTTTCATCAGCAGGGACTAGGAAGCTAGTCAGAAGTGAAGGAATGATGGATGGCACTAAATATAGGGAAATTCTTGAGGGAAATCTGTTTCAGTCTTCCAGAGTTTTGATTTGAACGTAGGACGGAGGTTCACCTTCCAGCAGGATAATGACCCTAAGCATACTGCTGAAGCAACACCTGAGTGGTTTAAGGGGAAACATTTAAATGTTTTGGAATGGCCTAGTCAAAACCCAGACTTCAATCCAATTGAGAATCGGTGGTATGACTTAAAGATTGCTGTACACCAGCGGAACCCATCCAACTTGAAGGAGCTGGAGCGGTTTTGCCTTGAAGAATGGGCACATATCCCAGTGGCTAGATGTGCCAAGCTTATAGAGACATACCCCAAGAGACTTGCAGCTGTAATTGCTGCAAAAGGTGTCTCTACAAAGTATTGACTTTGGGGGGGTGAATAGGTATGCACGCTAAAGTTTTCTGTGTTCTTATCTTATTTCTTGTTTGTTTCACAATAAAAAATATTTTGCAACTTCATAGTGGTAGGTATGTTGTGTAAATCAAATGATACAACCCTTCAAAAAACGATTTTAATTCCAGGTTGTAAGGAAACAGAATTGGAAAAATGCCAAGGGGGGTGAATACTTTCACAAGTCACTGTCCTATAGCCTACAACATATCTCTACCTACACTACTTTCACAAGTCACTGTCCTATAGCCTACAACATATCTCTACCTACACTACTTTTACAAGTCACTGTCCTATAGCCTACAACATATCTCTACCTACACTACTTTTACAAGTCACTGTCCTATAGCCTACAACATATCTCTACCTACCCTACTTTCACAAGTCACTGTCCTATAGCCTACAACATATCTCTACCTACACTACTTTCACAAGTCACTGTCCACACCAATATCCCATTATTATTCGGGATGAGTTGACGCATAAAAACATCATATCCTGTTTACAATAACACAGAAAAAGCTTGTGTACCGGTTATGAAAAACTTGGATAAGATGCCTGGGATTTTTTATTTGTTTATTGAACCTTTATTTAACTAGGCAAGTCCGTTAAGAACTAATTCTTATTTACAATGACTGCCTACCCAGGCCAAACCCTAGCCCGAATGAAGATGGGCCAATTACTGTATGTGCCGCCCTATGGGACTC
This sequence comes from Oncorhynchus kisutch, assembly GCF_002021735.2. Taxonomy (NCBI): domain Eukaryota; kingdom Metazoa; phylum Chordata; class Actinopteri; order Salmoniformes; family Salmonidae; genus Oncorhynchus; species Oncorhynchus kisutch. Next base: position 66,809,187 of record NC_034186.2, on the reverse strand, counting down.
CCAATCATAGCCGGTTGTGATACACCCTGGAATTGGACCAGGGTCTGTAGTGGCACTGCTGCGCCACTCGGGAGCCAATATGGGGTACTGTGGCATGTAAACGTCTTATCCCATTTACTGTTGTTTCTGTGGTCTGTGCTCAGTTTCACATATCATGGGTGTTGTGGGATGATGTTTTCATAATTCTTACATTTGGTAGGCCGTGTCAACTGTAGTTGGACACGTGCTGCTTCTCTTCTGCCATAACTTGTTACTCCAGAAGACTAAATGAAGTGGTGCTGACCAGAATAATGTCCTACATTGATAGAAGGAATGCATTAGTATCTAGTTAACACCGGTAAAGTTGTCTGTTTCGTTTAGGGACTGGGGAGAAAACGGAATAACTCCATAACAGTGGAAAGATTGGTCCTGTGCAAAATGTCCAAATGTCATCAGTGTGACCTGTTTTAAGGAAATGAACACATTTCTGATAAAACTTCAGTTCGTCTTGAGTGCATATTGTATGTGGTTGAAATAGTGACAGTAAGAAATAATTTTTCTCCACTCCACTCCTGTTCCTGAGACATATGTTGTATAATTTCTCGGAAAGAAATGCGTAATTCTACAGGAAATAATATTATATTTTGCGTAGAAATCCGAAGAGGGTGGCCAGCAGAGAGAGATGGGATGGGCTGAGGGAAGCTGAGGGAAGCTGAGGGTTGGGATGTGGAATTGGAGACAAGTGGGAGTGGAGTTGCTGGGTGGGGGATAGAATGACAGTCAAAGATAAAAGTCCAAAAATCAAGTCAAAATAAAACATAACAGAAAGTACATTTGAATGCCACTGAGGGGCCGTGTTGTTCCAGTTAATCAGCCTGAGGCTGATGCTGGGCAGGTGTTAGTACACAATATACACTCAAATGCACATATGTGCACATACACTGACACACACATGTAAATAGTGCCATATATGCACTCAAACATATTAATTTGCTGTTGTGATTATTGTTGTCCTTCATGTCTTTTGTTTTTTGCATTATTGTTTTCTGTCTTCCTTTGTTTTTCTCTTTTTTCTCTTTTGTTCATTTTGTTGGAGGGGCGTCTTGGGGATGGGGAATGGAATTGTTGTATTTATTTATTCATTTTCTCTGGGGGGGGGCATCTTGGATGGTTGAGGGGCAGCTCTTGGGGAACTGTGGGGGGGATCTTGGAGGGCTCGTGGGAGATCTTTCGACGTGCCCTTGAGCGTTGACCCTGGTTGACCCTGGTTGACCCTGGTTGTTTCTGTGTGTCTCTCTGGATGGGAGGCTGTCAGATGACTAATGTGATGTAGTTGTTGAGCGGCTTCACTGCAAGTATATTGTATGTTTTAAATATTCAATAAACAAATATATTACTTAAAAAAAAAAGATATTACTCTACATATGAGAGGTTCTAAACCTACAGTCAGTGTCCATATTTCAGTTACTATACCATTTAAACCATATCACCTTCAATGAGGAATATTCTGTTTATTCATGGATACAGGGGTACTCATGAGCAGGATATCAAAGATACATGTAAACAGCTTATCACGAATACGACCTTAAGCGGGATATAACCTACTATCCGGATACTGTGCGCATGTAAATGTGGTCATTGTTTAGGACCTTAGTGATTCAGAGGTTCCTCTTTGGTCATAGAAATGAAACGTTTTTCTCCATGAGACGGTCTTCTCTTTTCCTTTCTCTGTGGCCCAATGTTGTTGTTGAAGTATGAATGTGTTGATAGAGACACAGCGTGTGTTTGTCTGATGCATTCCTTCTTTCAGGTCCTAGGCACCCCCTGTGAGGATACCTGGCCAGGGGTTCACTCCCTGCCCCACTTCAAACCAGGTGAGGAACGCACGCACGCACGCACACACACACACACACACACACACACACACACACACACACACACACACACACACACACACACACACACACACACACACACACACACACACACACACACACACACACACACACACACACACACACACACACAATAGGTCCAACAGTCAGAACCAGACTTTCACTCCAGTTCTACTTTGTAAACCTTGGAGGCATGCCTCTGTAGTTCACACAACCCAGGCAGGCCTGTGAGCCAGCCGTACCATCGCTGTGGCATCCCTGTGCCAGACTAGGGCTACTGCTGCTGCCCTCTGGGAGCTCATTAGAGACAGACTGGACGGTGCTCGCAGATTAGTGTTGGCATGCTGGAACACACAGAGATAGAGGGGGAATTAGAGGAGTGACAGAGAGAGGAGGATGGAGGGAGAAGAAGAGGGACAGAGGGAGAGCAGGGGTACCATGATGTGAGTGGCGTGCCTAGCTGTATCTCCTGTGACCAATTACAGAGGAACTGGGGTGTGAAACACACACACACAAACCCACACACACACACACACACACCTAATCGCATGTCCTGTGGCCATGGCTGTGGTTGGCCATAGTTCTATGTTGTCCTGCTGCCGTGGGCAGCTGTGTGAGCAACACACACTGTTCTGTCCTGCTGCTCCTGTCATCCAGACAGACCTGGCTTCAGTGTACCAGATCAGTGTACTATCTCTGCATGACAATAGGTACACACACAATGCACCATTTTATTATCAGCAATTGAGGCAGTTGCCTGCTCAGATGTCCAAGGCAAGACCACCTCCCTCTCTTAATAAGTGTCTCTCCAAGCTACCTGTTTCCTCCATAAGGTGAACAATCTTTTGACTGAATCCCGGGATAGTGAAAACCTTTTATTTTCTTATTTGTGCTCTAAAGGGATGCCCAATGTCACAATGATCTAATCTAAACGGCTGTTTCAAGCCTCTCATTGTCACCATCACTCAACCACAAAGTGATCATTAGCACGTAACAGATGGAGCTGGGAAAATGCTTTATCAGAAGAAAGTTAACACTGGGTGTAGTCATATCTTCCCACCACCAGAGGGCAGTGTTGTCTCACTCTATCCCTCTGAATATATCCTACCTCACTGAGAGCTTCTCAGTCTGAGCATGTTTTAGTCTTCCTCCTGAACTGTAATCAGTTTCCAGACATGAAATCAAACACAGAGATGGTATCAGCACGTTGTTTACGATTCTTCACATTCTCAGCTTTACTATCAATAATTCACAGCCATGTTTACAGCCCTGGTTTTTCACTCTGGTGTTCGCAGCACAACAGTTTAGGTTTGAAACGTAGACAGCCATGACACTTAGCCTGACCTTGGCCCAGGGCCTTGGTGCTTTACGACGGGCTGGAGGATATTTAGTATAACCACAGTATATCAGACATTTGAGAAAGACAGGAGTAATCTGGATATCAAAACAACTCTCCCTCATATATGTCTAATCCCTGACTCTGGAACAGTCTTACCATCTCTCTATCCTCCCCACTCAATAACTCCTTAACTCAAACTGTAGCTATTCTGTATCTCTCTCCCCCTCTGTCTAGCAGTGGAAGAGTGGCTACTCTCTCTCTTCCCTCTCCCTAACCCGTGGTTGGCTGTCTAGCTGTCTCTCTGCCCCCATTCCCCCAGTCTAGTCCTGGAGGTTGACAGTTACAGTGTTAGTCTGAAAACAGAGGTCTCCACACAGGTTTTGGACGAGGGAGAGCTGCACCTCGAGCTGTCAGAGGTGCACTCACACACATACACCTAGCCATTCATACCGTAGACACACACACACACGCACACACACACACACACACAAAAATACTTTTAATATTTAATAATAGTTTCATTTAGCAGATGCTTTTATCCAAAGCGACTTACAGTTATGCGTGCGTACATTTTAAGTACGGTGGCCTTGGGAATCGAACCCACTATCCTGGCGTTGCAAGCATCATGCTGTACCAAGTGATGTTAACCTCTTGTTAAATCACATACTGTACGATGAAACATTTGTTGTAAAACTTCACAAATGTGTCCTGATGATGAATATGAACATGTTTCTATTGTCTCTCTGTGTCTTTACCCATTCAGACAGCTTTACTGTCTACAGCTCCAAGAAGCTCAGACAAGCATGGAATAAGTAAGTGTACCGTTTTTGTCACATAAAATGTTGTGTTTGTGTGTGTGTGTGTGTGTGTGTGTGTGTGTGTGTGTGTGTGTGTGTGTGTGTGTGTGTGTGTGTGTGTGTGTGTGTGTGTGTGTGTGAGAGAGAGAGAAAGAGAGGGTGTGTATGTTTGTGTGTGTGTGTTTGCGCCTATTCATATGTGTTGCATGGTCAGAGGGCCATTTTGTATGCCAGGTCAGAGGGCCATTTTCCTACAGACCCACTTTTGTGCTCTTCCTGTCTGTGAAAGTTCCCAAGGGCAATACGCTCCAGACCGACAACCCCCCACCACTCCATCCATACATCCCTCTCTTTTCTCTCCCTGAGCCCACCATACTGAAGAACCCTGGGACTGTTCTGGTCCCCTAACAGACATTAGTAGCCCAGTTAGAGATGGCTGTTGTCCTGTGTGTGTGTGTGTGTGTGTGTGTGTGTGTGTGTGTGTGTGTGTGTGTGTGTGTGCTTTCTCTCAGCTCTCTACCGTCGGGACGCCTAGACCTACAGACAGCTCACACACTCTTCCCAGGGTTCATCTGGTTGAGGAGGGGAGCACCCAGATCGGGGTCATGCCACTGGTGTCATGCCACCAGAGCAGTCAGCCCTGACACAGATGGCAGGAAAGGGCACAGGGGGCATTCCAGATGTGGACCACCCTCTGCCCCTGGCACTCATCAGGAGCCTGAGGGGACAGGCAGAGACAGGGTGACTTGATGATTTGGTCACAGATACACAGAATGTCTCACAGTATTCTGGTCTGCTCTGTAGTTACCACAGTAACCATGGCCAAAGGGTTAAAAGTCAAGGTTCCACATTCTCTCTCGCAGTGTCACAGTTTCCTTTTTCAGATGAATATAAAATAACATTTGATTGATGGCTCAAAACGAGAGAGAAAGAGAGCGGCAGTATATTTTATGCTTATCAGTTTGTGTGCATGTGCGTGCGTGCGTGTGTGTGTGTGTGTGTGTGTGTGTGTGTGTGTGTGTGCGTGCGTGCGTGCGTGCGTGCGTGTGTGTGTGTGTGTGTGTGTGTCTACAAGTACAGTATGTGTAGATTTTCTGTAGTAGTGAGAGAGGTACTGTAGTAGTGAGAGAGATACTGTAGTAGTGAGAGAGATACTGTAGCAGTGAGAGAGATACTGTAGCATTGAGAGAGATACTGTAGTAGTGAGAGAGATACTGTAGTAGTGAGAGAGATACTGTAGTAGTGAGAGAGATACTGTAGTAGTGAGAGAGATAATGTAGTAGTGAGAGAGAATCTGTAGCATTGAGAGAGATACTGTAGTAGTGAGAGAGATACTGTAGTAGTGAGAGAGATACTGTAGCATTGAGAGAGATACTGTAGGAGTGAGAGAGATACTGTAGCAGTGAGAGAGATACTGTAGTAGTAAGAGAGATACTGTAGTAGTAAGAGAGATACTGTAGCATTGAGAGAGATACTGTAGTAGTGAGAGAGATACTGTAGCATTGAGAGATACTGTAGCATTGAGAGATACTGTAGTAGTGAGAGAGATACTGTAGCATTGAGAGAGATACTGTAGTAGTGAGAGAGATACTGTAGTAGTGAGAGAGATACTGTAGCAGTGAGAGAGATACTGTAGTAGTAAGAGAGATACTGTAGCAGTGAGAGAGATACTGTAGCAGTGAGATAGATACTGTAGTAGTGAGAGAGATACTGTAGTAGTAAGAGAGATACTGTAGCAGTGAGATAGATACTGTAGTAGTGAGAGAGATACTGTAGCATTGAGAGATACTGTAGCATTGAGAGATACTGTAGTAGTGAGAGAGATACTGTAGCATTGAGAGAGATACTGTAGTAGTGAGAGAGATACTGTAGTAGTGAGAGAGATACTGTAGCAGTGAGAGAGATACTGTAGTAGTAAGAGAGATACTGTAGCAGTGAGAGAGATACTGTAGCAGTGAGATAGATACTGTAGTAGTGAGAGAGATACTGTAGTAGTAAGAGAGATACTGTAGCAGTGAGATAGATACTGTAGTAGTGAGAGAGATACTGTAGCAGTGAGAGAAATACTGTAGTAGTAAGAGAGATACTGTAGTAGTGAGAGAGGTACTGTAGTAATAAGATAGATACTGTAGCAGTGAGAGAGATACTGTAGTAGTGAGAGAGATACTGTAGTAGTGAGAGAGATACTGTAGTAGTGAGAGAGATACTGTAGTAGTGAGAGAGATACTGTAGCAGTGATAGAGATACTGTAGTAGTGAGAGAGATACTGTAGTAGTGAGAGTTCAAAAGTCAGCCAGTTGATAGTGGAGCCAGAGCAGTGGAGCCTCAGTAACAGACAGACTGACCTGAGTAACAGACTGACTGACAGACAGACTGACCTGGGTAACAGACTGACTGACAGACAGACTGACCTTAGAGGAATGACTGCCGTTTCCCATGCCCTCTATGTCTGACCCCCCAGGATGGGCATGCTGAACGGTCCAGTTCACACAGTCTGTCTGTCTGTCCCTGGCCCCTCTCCGCGTCTATCTGTATGTCCCCTCGGCTCTGCTCCACTACACTCCACCCTCTCTGCCTAGCCACTCTAGCCCCTACCCCATTCTCCCCTCCTCCCCTTGGACCCCAGCCAGTCTATGAGGAAATAAATATGTGAAGAAAGAAACTGGGAGGAATGTTAATGACCGCTGCTTCTTACCCCTCCTTTTATACCGTGCCAGATCCTGATGAAGTTGATATGAACACATGCATCTCTCTCCCCCCCTCTCAATTCCTCTCTCTCCTCTCCCAATTCCTCTCCCTCCCCCTCTCAATTCCTCTCTTTCTCCCCTCCCTCCCTCCCTCCCTCCCTCCCTCCCTCCCTCCCTCCCTCCCTCCCTCCCTCCCTCCCTCCCTCCCTCCCTCCCTCCCTCCCTCCCTCCCTCCCTCTTCCAATTCCTCTTTCTCCCTCCCTCTTCCAATTCCTCTTTCTCTCTCCCCTTCCAATTCCTCTCTCTCTCCCCCTCCCAATTCCTCTCTCTCTCCCCTTCCAATTCCTCTCTCTCTCTCCCCTCCCAATTTCTCTCTCTCTCTCCCCCTCCCAAATTCCTCTCTCTCTCCCCCTCCCAATTCCTCTCTCTCTCCCCCTCCCTATTCCTCTCTCTTTCTCTCCCCCTCCCAATTCCCCTCTCTCTCTCCGCCTCCCAATTCCTCTCTCTCCCCCCCTCCCAATTCCTCTCTCTCTCTCCCTCCCAATTCCCCTCTCTCTCTCCCTCCCAATTCCTCTCTCTCTCCCCCTCCCAATTCCTCTCTCTCTCCCCTTCCAATTCCTCTCTCTCTCTCTCTCTCTCTCTCTCTCTCTCTCCCCTCCCAATTCCTCTCTCTCTCTCCCCCCTCCCAAATTCCTCTCTCTCTCCCCCTCCCAATTCCTCTCTCTCTCTCCCCCTCCCTATTCCTCTCTCTCTCTCCCCCTCCCAAATTCCTCTCTCTCTCCCCCTCCCAATTCCTCTCTCTCTCTCCCCCTCCCTATTCCTCTCTCTCTCTCTCCCCCTCCCAATTCCCCTCTCTCTCTCCCCCTCCCAATTCCTCTCTCTCCCCCCCTCCCAATTCCCCTCTCTCTCTCCCTCCCAATTCCCCTCTCTCTCTCCCTCCCAATTCCTCTCTCTCTCCCCCTCCCAATTCCTCTCTCTCTTTCTTCTCCTTGCACTGAGAGCTCTCCCTCTTCCTCTCTCTCTCCCTCCTCCTATGTCTCCCCTTCTCCCTTTCCCTCTGCCCCGTACCCACCTCACTACTACTCTGACAGGGATAGCTGGGGCAGTTTTCTCCTTCTATGGTTTGTTGGATCAGACATTCACAGGCATCGCATGCGAATAACATGTATGGGTCAGAGCACACGGCATGCTAGCATTCCTCAGTTTAACGGTTTCGGAAGTGCTTGTGTGTTTTTGTAATGGTAAGACTACCCCTCTGTTTACATTGACTGTATGTTCAGTACAGCTTGTATAACCCATATAGCCCTGTGTTCAGCACTTTATTAGCCAGCAGAGTCTTTGAAAGTAGCTCGGCTGACGGTGGGGTTGCATGCCAGACAGAGCTTGTCAGTGTGTAGATCCGTTCTGCTCTCACATATCTCTTTGTGCAATAGTACCCTCATCCACAATGACTCACACATGCTGAAAGGCAAGCAGCTCTCCTGGACTGCTGTTGGGTCTTGTAGGGAGATATGTTTTGACACAGCCACAAAGACTTGTTCCAAAATACTGTTTGGTTGCTAGCCGTGTTGGGTGCTGTTGAAAGGTCCTGCAGTGCTGCCTTGCCTTAGTTATAACCATGGCATGGTGGTGGGGGAAGGCCAACAATAGGAGCAGGTGTTACTGCCTGTAGTCACACACAAACACACACACATAAATACACTCTTACAGACACACACAAACATGTGCACACACACACACACACACATGTACTCATGCTTTCTGCCCTCCCAGGTCCCGGCTGTGGTTTCCTCATGGAGAAACATGACGACATTAAAAGGTGTCTCTCTCTGAAGATGGAATGCTTCTTTCCACTGTGAACGTCCCGTCGACCCGGGATGTTTGATTGTCGAAGGAGATATCGATCACAGATGTGTGCTTGTTTACTCGTAGCATCTGACCTAGCCAGCTAGCCGAGGGAATCTTCCCGCTCAGGCTAGCTGACAGCATTAGCAGGCAGGAATGCACACCTATATCAGCAACACAAGCCCTTTGTTTTCTAAGGCTTTTATATGGAGATGAAGTTCACCCAGTCAGTGATACCTGTTTGTTCCTTTGTTTCTGGCTCTGTTGTTGCTCAGACACCTTTTATCAGGTCAAATTAGCAATGCCTGATGGGATTTTGTACCTTTTTCTGTTATGCTAAAACCTGCCTTGTAAACGCACACTACACTTTCTGATAATACAGTATGTTCTAGATCAATCTCATTATACCCCCTGCATTACCCCACCCTTAACCTGTTTGGGATATAGGGGGCAGTATTTTCACATCCACCCTCAAGCCTCAAAAGTTATATTTAGTTTAAAATGGGAACCTACCCATTTTTACATTGAGTTCAAAATCCAACATCTGAGGTGGAAATGAAGGGAGAAGAAGAGGCCCTGCTGGAGTCAGTTAACTGTGTTCCTCTCTGCAGAGGGGGTCTATTGGGTCCACTAGTGTTGATCTGCTCTATGCCCTCTGAGAGGAGGAGAGACAGGAGGAGGAACGGTGGGAGAGGGCTTCAGAGTTCCTGGCATTAGGTGGAGGACTCTCACTCTTTCACATACACTCACACACCCATACTGTACATGCACACACACACACACACACACACAGCTCGGTAGCTCCGGCAGAGGGAGGAATAACATCATGTTTATTTAATGGACTGCAGGCCTAATTACTGACTGACTTGGTTGTACTTTGTTCTTTTTTCTGTTTCTGCTTCCCCTTCGGTGCTCGATGGTAGGCGGGTTCAGGAGTTCAGAGCCTCCCGTACAAACACACACACAGGAGCAGTTCAATGAAAGCTACCGGGAGTTGAGAGCCTCTGTCTTCACCCTCTCTGATGAAGTCTTTCATTTTTCATGGTGGCCGGGTCGGCCTCTGTCACGGGCGTGCCAGGGAGAGGAGGTTGTGTAGACCATGCTAACAGTCTGTTGTCTTTCTAATAAGAAGACGATTGTAATGGGTGCTTATATTTACAAGTGTGTATTATACATACTGTATGTGTGAATTGGAAATTCCCCCTGAGACACCAGGGCCAGCCATTGTCAATGGCAACCCCGGGGCAATTAAGTTTCAGTGCTTTGCTCAAGGGCACATCAACAGATGTTTCACCTTGTCAGCTAGGGGATTTGAACTAACAATCTTTCAGTTACTGGCCCAGCACTCTAACCACTAGGCTACCTTCTGCCCTGTTTCTGTTATGTAGGTTGTGAACCATGCTAACTGTCTGTCTGTCTTCCCTGTAGGTTGGGCTATGTGGACCATGCTGAGGAGTTAGCCTCTAGGTTCCTCCAGTGCTTCCCAAAGAACCGTCTGTCTGCTCAGGCAGCTCTCCAGCATGAGTACTTCAGCCAGCTTCCTCCACGGCTCTGGGAGATCTCAGACAGTATGTATACCTTTACTAAGATACTGGATCTCTCTCTCTTTATTTAGCTTTACTTCTCTCTCGCTCTGTTCTCTCTCTCTCTCTCTCTGTCTAGTGGAGTATCTGTATCGCTACATCACTTCAATGCAATGGTCTTCCCCCCTCTTTCTATATATTTCTCCATATCTCTCACCGTCTCTTCCCCTCTACCCCCCCCCCCCCCCCCCCCCTGCACTCTCTCCATAAAGCAGTGCAACTAGTGGTTGTTGTTGTTCATGCAGAGAGATCCTCTGTTAAAAGCCCAGATGGACCTCAGTTGTCCACCTCTAGATCAGCATGTGGATGTGTTTTCCATCTTACTCCCTGGTTAAGTAAAAACAGATGAGTTTCTGTTTCTTTCAGATGTTTCTTTCACCTCTAGATGAATCTGTTACCCAGTAAACTGCACCCTACCGATGCCCAATGATCGTTATTTTCCTGACACCTGGTCAAAGACCCAAACAAGATTACTTTGAATATAGCCAAAAACAATGTGATAAGATAATTGTATCGGAGTCCCTTTTTGACATGCCGCGGGGTAATTCTAACCTCTCAGACTTATCTAAGCGCCAGACGAGAATGATTCTACACATAGTCACTCTTAGTGATTATGTGCGTCAAGGCGTTATTCCACAGGGACTCAGGTGGCAAAAAGAACGATGATTGGAACAGCGCACAGATGATTTCTGTGAGCGCTGGTGTGCCATCCTGAACAAATGCTCTATTGATTTAATGACATTAATTGTTGATCAATTGAACAATGATTTTATTAAAATGGATAACACAATCGAAGAGAAACGCACAGCTCTGCAAGGAGCTGTTAATGATGATGGCATATTCAATGAACTGATGAAAACTAACCAAGCTCTCCAGGACATGTTGTCTACAGAAATAAAATAACTTAAAATCAAGAAATTCTAACCCTTCTGGAGAAACCCTGACAGAAGAGGTCCTGCTCCTCCTCTCCATGGCAGACGCAGGAGTGATGCCGCTCACTTCTATCCACCTCGTCTGACCAACGCTCTACAACCAGCGCCTCATCTGCTTCCAGTGACAGTGGTCCCAGGACCCACGGGACTGAGTGTCTTCAATTTATCAAGCAATATATTGAGCCCTGCCTAAGTCTCCTTGCATATAGGCTTTGGGCTTTGACACGGGTTATGGAACACTTTAACGGGTTATATTTTGTGCCTACAACTCAGTGCAACGATTTCGATGTTAAGGTAGACATGTTTAAGTTTTTTAGAAACATCCATTTCAGGGAATACTTTAGCTCCCCTAATCGTGATATTTCTACTGAACATGTAGGCTGCTCCACCTGCAGGTACTCTGACTCCTTTTTGATGTACGGGTTATTTTGTACCTCCATACAATCACAATCACTCTATTGGGACGTATTGCAGACTCAATGAAAAAGATGTTGTCCATCTCCTTAAGAACAAACAGGAGTACATATCTTTCCATCATTTACCTCAGGATGAAAAACAAGCTTTGCTTTAATCCGATACGTCAGTCCTTACCCCCCTGCTGATAAGGGTGGGTCAGTTGTACTCATGGATAGGGCTGTTTATGTAAATGAGTGTCATAGACAACTGTTTGACAACACCTTTTACAAGAAACTCAGAAGTGACCCCACTGCCCAATTTCAGAACATGATCTTTACTGTCCTAGATGGGTATGTAAGATCTGGTCAGATAACCAAATAAGAACATGAGTTTTTGGCTATTCAACACCTTAAAATTGCTACTTTCTATACTTTGCCGAAATTACACAAGAATGTTACAAAACCTCCAGTGCGCCCGGGCATTGATGCAGTAACGGCCCCTCTATCAACTTTTGTTGACTCTTTTTTTATTAGATCACTCGCAGAACAGCTCCCCTCCTTTGTAAAGGACACTGGCAGTATGATCTCAGAACAGCTCCCCTCCTTTGTAAAGGACACTGGCGGTACGATCTCAGAACAGCTCCCCTCCTTTGTAAAGGACACCAGCAGTATGATCTCAGAACAGCTCCCCTCCTTTGTGAAGGACACCAGCAGTATGATCGCAGAACAGCTCCCCTCCTTTGTAAAGGACACCAGCAGTATGATCGCAGAACAGCTCCCCTCCTTTGTAAAGGACACCAGCAGTATGATCTCAGAACAGCTCCCCTCCTTTGTAAAGGACACCGGCGGTACGATCTCAGAACAGCTCCCCTCCTTTGTAAAGGACACCAGCAGTATGATCTCAGAACAGCTCCCCTCCTTTGTAAAGGACACTGGCAGTATGATCGCAGAACAGCTCCCCTCCTTTGTGAAGGACACCAGCAGTATGATCGCAGAACAGCTCCCCTCCTTTGTAAAGGACACCGGCAGAATGATCTCAGAACAGCTCCCCTCCTTTGTAAAGGACACCAGCAGTATGATCTCAGAACAGCTCCCCTCCTTTGTAAAGGACACCAGCAGTATGATCTCAGAACAGCTCCCCTCCTTTGTAAAGGACACCAGCAGTATGGTCGCAGAACAGCTCCCCTCCTTTGTAAAGGACACCAGCAGTATGGTCGCAGAACAGCTCCCCTCCTTTGTAAAGGACACCAGCAGTATGATCTCAGAACAGCTCCCCTCCTTTGTAAAGGACACCAGCAGTATGATCTCAGAACAGCTCCCCTCCTTTGTAAAGGACACCAGCAGTATGATCTCAGAACAGCTCCCCTCCTTTGTGAAGGACACCAGCAGTATGGTCGCAGAACAGCTCCCCTCCTTTGTAAAGGACACCAGCAGTATGATCGCAGAACAGCTCCCCTCCTTTGTAAAGGACACCAGCAGTATGATCGCAGAACAGCTCCCCTCCCTTGTAAAGGACACCAGCAGTATGATCTCAGAACAGCTCCCCTCCTTTGTAAAGGACACCAGCAGTATGATCTCAGAACAGCTCCCCTCCTTTGTAAAGGACACCAGCAGTATGATCTCAGAACAGCTCCCCTCCTTTATAAAGGACATCGGCAGTATGATCCCAGAAAAGCTCCCCTCCTTTGTAAAGGACACCAGCAGTATGATCTCAGAACAGCTCCCCTCCTTTGTAAAGGACACCAGCAGTATGATCTCAGAACAGCTCCCCTCCTTTGTAAAGGACACCAGCAGTATGATCTCAGAACAGCTCCCCTCCTTTGTAAAGGACACCAGCAGTATGATCTCAGAACAGCTCCCCTCCTTTGTAAAGGACACCAGCAGTATTATCTCAGAACAGCTCCCCTCCTTTGTAAAGGACACCAGCAATATGATCTCTATTATTGGATCTCTTGATCTCCCTGATAATACTTTGTTAGTTACTTTTGATGTTGAGTCGTTATACACAAATATTCCATACGAGGGCAGTATTGAAGCTATGGAACATTTTCTTCTGCAACGTAACTACCTTCCGGTGCATGCATTATTACATTGGCTGAAATAGTACTCACACAAGTAGTTCATGTTTCTAAATGATTTCTTTATTCAGACAAAGGGTACTGCTATGGGGTCCTCCATGGCTCCTAACTTTGTATGTGGGTTACATTTTAAATTCTCTCAAAAATGTTTTCTTGCCTAACATCATTATTTGGAAACGGTATATTGATTATATTTTTGTTCTATGGAAGGGTGATGCAAAACAGCTCCAGGCGTTCCATACTTTTCTTAACTCTTGTTCTGAGCATCTGAGATTTACTATGTAATCTGACACATGTCAAATCAGTTTCCTTGATCTTCTGATCTTGTGTGAGGATAATGCTCTATACACTGATCTTTACAGGAAACCTACTGATCGTAACAGTTTGTTGAGGGGTGATAGTTGTCACCTGTTTCCCTTGAAAAACAGTTTGCCCTACAATTCTGTAGGCACTTGCGAAATTTGCATAAAAAAACAATCAGATTTAGACAGAAATATGGCTGAGACGTAAAGAAAATTCAAGGAGAGGGGGTACAAAATGGTCAGATTAATACTGTCATTGAGAAACAAACAAACCGAGACAGGATCTTTTTCAAGGACAGTCTCGCAAAAAGAAGCATTCTTGCAACTACCCGCTAATCAAAGTGCTCTGAACAAATTACGGGAATCGTTCACAAACATTGGCACATTCTAAGATCCGATGACAGTATCGTTAATGTGTTTTCGGACCCTCTCTTGGTCGTATTCTTGTGGGGCAGAAATCTCAGAGATCAATTGGTGAACTCTGATTTACCACCACAAAATGGTACAATGTCTATTTGCGCCCCTCCTGGATGGAAACTACAAGTGTAACGGCTGCGCTCAATGCAATGTCACTTACAAATGTAGATCCTTCAAACACCCCCAAACAGGGAAACAGATTCCAATCAAAGGTGTTATTTATCTTAGAACTTGTCCTTGTGGTAAAAATGATGTGGGTAAAACCAAGTGCCAATTAAAAGTACCAATCGTAGCATCATTAGGTGCAAAAACTTGCGTACCCAGTTGCGATCCACTTTTCTCGATTTCGTCCCTACGTTATATCGACATCGAACATGTCATCCTCCCTAGGACCTCGACAATTTACTGTTAAAACGAGAGGCTGCCTGGATCTTTAATTTAAAGACCCTTGCTCCCCTCGGGCTCAACGTAGACTTTGATCTGAAGCCATTCTTGTGATTTTGCTATTGTAAATGTTTGTAGGCCTACCGTATGTATGATGTACTACAGTAAGTTATTGCATCTGAGCTCCTAGAGTGTGCGGCTCTCCTTTCATTTTTCAAGATATGAAACAAGACTTCAAGGAGGCAGTCCTCACATACAACAGGTATGTATATAGGCAACTACCAAAATAAAGGAAACACCAACATAGTGTCTTAATAGAGCGTTGAATCACCACAAGCTTCCATGCACCTTCACACAGATTCTACAAGTGTCTGGAACTCTATTGGAGGGATGCGACATCATTCTTCCACGAGAAATTCCATCATTTGGTGTTTTGTTGATGGTGGGGGAAAATGCTGTTTCAGGCGCTGTTCCAGAATCTCCCATAAGTGTTCAATTGGGTTGAGATCTAGTGACTGAGACGCACACACACACACACACACACACACACACACACACACACACACACACACACACACACACACACACACACACACACACACACACTCTCTCTCTCTCTCTCTCTCTCTCTCTCTCTCTCTCTCACGCACACGCACACACACACACACACACACACGCACACACTCTCTCTCTCTCTCTCTCTCTCTCTCTCTCTCTCACACACACACACACACACACACACTCTCTCTCTCTCTCTCTCTCTCTCACACACACACACACGCACACACACACTCTCTCTCTCTCTCTCTCACACACACACACACTCACGCACGAACACACATACCACTTTGAGACCCCTCTTTCAAAGTCACTGAGATCTCTTCTAGACATGGTAGCCAAAATAATGGTAAACTAGGCATTTTTATATATGACGCTAAGCATTTTTTTTTTTTTTTTTACAAACATTTATAATTTTCCTATCACAATACCCAACCTGGCATCCTACATGACAGTTCATTTGCCATCGAATCAGAACAGGACATTCAACTGTGTCATTCAGAGATTACATACCACCCATATTATTAGACTTGAAACACAGATACGTACAGAGCCAATCCTATCCATTCACCCCTCTCATCACCAGTGTCAAAGCCCAAAGCCTGTTAAGATAGCTTCATAGGAGCTGCATTGGAGACAACCCACCCAGGCTGGTCATTTTAATATGAGAATCATTCTCATTTTAAATTCCCCAGATGAGGATTGATTGATCTCTATTAATCCTGTTATCAGCAGGCCACAGTAGGTTGTTCTGTTAGGAGAAGCAGGAGCTCTGCGGCGGTCACCGGGCTGGGAGAGGTGGTGGCTCTCTTTGTGCTGTTACACACACACACATGCATATGCACACACACACACGTGCAGGCATGATTGCACACTCTCTCTCTCTCTCACACGCACACACACGCACTCAGACACACACACACACACACATAGTCAAATTAATTTATACTGTTATACTGTATAAATGAGGTCCTTGGTGGATCAACACTGTAGCAGCAGGGAGGGAGGGAGGAATGAAAGGAGGGAGGGAGAGAATAACAAATGGTGGTGGAGGAGGGGAAGCAGAGGAGAAATGACTCTGAAGAGAAGGAATAAGAGAAGTTAAATAAAGGGATCATTGTTATCCTGGGTGTTAGCCTGCTAGTGAAACATGGTGATGTTGTTTTGTGCAGCAGGTAGACAGGCAGCAGGATAATAGAGACTGATGGGAAATGCCCCAGCCCAACATACCACTGGGAGTTAAACCTAACTGTCAGCACTCTAACACTAACTAACATGAGCTTTACATTCATTACAACACCACAGATAATGTAGAAAGAAACATGGCACACACAAACACACACACACAACACATATGTATACACACACACACAACACATATATACACACAAAGCGTGTTCAACATTAAAGCTGAATCTTTATTATTGTTATCTGGCTAGGGACTGAAGGAGAACATGGTTTATTCAGCCAAAAATGCACTCCGTTGTCTAATGTGTTGGGAATTATAGAGACAATAGCTTGACAGATTTATTATGAACAATGGAAGAATTACAGGAGGCATAATAGACTACCCAGTCCTGTGTGTGTGTGTGTGTGTGTGTGTGTGTGTGTGTGTGTGTGTGTGTGTGTGTGTGTGTGTGTGTGTGTGTGTGTGTGTGTGTGTGTGTGTGTGTGTGTGTGTGTGTGTGTGTGTGTGTGTGTGTGTGAGGATTGTGATTGTGACATTTAACAGAAACACTGTGGGAATCTGAGACAGAAGTAGTGTACAATAATATTGTCCTTGACTAGACCTTCGCAGTATTACAGACTCTGATATCTCGGAGCATTACAGACTCTGATATCTCGCTGTATTACGGACTCTGATATCTCACTGTATTACGGACTCTGATATCTCGCTCTATTACGGACTCGGATATCTCACTGTATTACGGACTCTGATATCTCGCTCTATTACGGACTCGGATATCTTGCTGTATTACGGACTCTGATATCTCACTGTATTACGGACTCTGATATCTCACTGTATTACGGACTCTGATATCTCGCTGTATTACGGACTCTGATATCTCGCTGTATTACAGACTCTGATATCTCGCTGTATTACGGACTCTGATATGTCGGAGCATTACGGACTCTGATATCTCTCTGTATTACGGACTCTGATATCTCGGAGCATCACGGACTCTGATATCTCGCAGTATTACGGACTCTGATATCTCACAGTATTACGGACTCTGATATCTCGGCGCATTACAGACTCTGATATCTCTTAGTATTACGGACTCTGATATCTCGGAGCATTACAGACTCTGATATCTCTTAGTATTACGGACTCTGATATCTCGGAGCATTACAGACTCTGATATCACTTAGTATTACGGACTCTGATATCTCGGCGCATTATAGACTCTGATATCTCTTAGTATTACGGACTCTGATATCTCGGAGCATTACAGACTCTGATATCGCTTAGTATTACAGACTCTGATATCTCTTAGTATTACGGACTCTGATATCTCGGGGGATTACAGACTCTGATATCTCTTAGTATTACGGACTCTGATATCTCGGAACATTACAGACTCTGATATCTCTTAGTATTACGGACTCTGATATCTCGGAGCATTACAGACTCTGATATCACTTAGTATTACGGACTCTGATATCTCGGCGCATTACAGACTCTGATATCTCTTAGTATTACGGACTCTGATATCTCGGAACATTACAGACTCTGATATCTCTTAGTATTACGGACTCTGATATCTCGGAGCATTACAGACTCTGATATCACTTAGTATTACGGACTCTGATATCTCGGCGCATTACAGACTCTGATATCTCTTAGTATTACGGACTCTGATATCTCGGGGGATTACAGACTCTGATATCTCTTAGTATTACGGACTCTGATATCTCGGAACATTACAGACTCTGATATCTCTTAGTATTACGGACTCTGATATCTCGGCGCATTACAGACTCTGATATCTCTTAGTATTACGGACTCTGATATCTCGGAGCATTACAGACTCTGATATCTCTTAGTATTACGGACTCTGATATCTCGGAGCATTACAGACTCTGATATCTCTTAGTATTACGGACTCTGATATCTCGGAGCATTACAGACTCTGATATCACTTAGTATTACGGACTCTGATATCTCGGCGCATTATAGACTCTGATATCTCTTAGTATTACGGACTCTGATATCTCGGAGCATTACAGACTCTGATATCGCTTAGTATTACAGACTCTGATATCTCTTAGTATTACGGACTCTGATATCTCGGGGGATTACAGACTCTGATATCTCGGAACATTACAGACTCTGATATCTCTTAGTATTACGGACTCTGATATCTCGGGGGATTACAGACTCTGATATCTCGGAACATTACAGACTCTGATATCTCTTAGTATTACGGACTCTGATATCTCGGGGGATTACAGACTCTGATATCTCTTAGTATTACGGACTCTGATATCTCGGAACATTACAGACTCTGATATCTCTTAGTATTACGGACTCTGATATCTCTTAGTATTACGGACTCTGATATCTCGGAGCATTACAGACTCTGATATCTCTTAGTATTACGGACTCTGATATCTCGGAGCATTACAGACTCTGATATCTCTTAGTATTACGGACTCTGATATCTCGGCGCATTACAGACTCTGATATCTCTTAGTATTACGGACTCTGATATCTCGGAGCATTACAGACTCTGATATCTCTTAGTATTACGGACTCTGATATCTCGGAGCATTACAGACTCTGATATCGCTTAGTATTACGGACTCTGATATCTCGGAGCATTACAGACTCTGATATCTCTTAGTATTACGGACTCTGATATCTCGGAGCATTACAGACTCTGATATCTCTTAGTATTACGGACTCTGATATCTCGGAGCATTACAGACTCTGATATCACTTAGTATTACGGACTCTGATATCTCGGCGCATTATAGACTCTGATATCTCTTAGTATTACGGACTCTGATATCTCGGAGCATTACAGACTCTGATATCGCTTAGTATTACAGACTCTGATATCTCTTAGTATTACGGACTCTGATATCTCGGGGGATTACAGACTCTGATATCTCTTAGTATTACGGACTCTGATATCTCGGAGCATTACAGACTCTGATATTGCTTAGTATTACGGACTCTGATATCTCGGAGCATTACAGACTCTGATATCGCTTAGTATTACGGACTCTGATATCTCGGCGCATTACAGATATCTCCTCACGGAAAGGAAATAAAGGATGTGAGAGAGAGTGGTGTTTTTATAACTCAGTTCAGTGATAGTGTGTCCTGCAACTCTCGAAAAAGCCTTAAAGAGATAAACCTCTCTTCATTTCAGAGTATTTTGACTCAATCTGTAATCCTTTGACTCTAAGAGGAAACTATGAGGTTGGCTAAATCACATTCTCTCACTCTTTCTCCCTTACTCTCTTTTGTCTCTCTCTCTCTTTCTCTCTCACTCAACTCTCTCTCTCTCTCTCCTACCCCAGTGGCTACTATCTTCACGGTACCAAATGTCAAGCTGCAGGTGGAGTCAGGTGACAGTATACAGGTGTGTACCAGGACCATCTCCAGCCATGCTAAAGGACCGTCCAGCAGCAAACACTGACCGGGGCAGACTGCCCCACAGCTAGCCAGGTATGTACACACACACACACACACACATACACACATACACACACACACACACATACACACACACACACGCACGTACGCACGCACATACACACCAACACACACACATACACACACACACGCACGCACGCACATTCACACACACACACACATACATACACACACACATACATTAAATGCTAATAAAATGAAATGCATGCTCTTCAACCGATCGCTGCCCACAACCGCCTGCCCGACAAGCATCACTACTCTGGACGGTTCTGACATAGAATATGTGGACAACTATAAATACCTAAGTGTCTGGCTGGAATGTAAACTCTCCTTCCAGACTCACATTAAGCATCTCCAATCCAAAATTAAATCTAGAATCGGCTTCCTATTTTGCAACAAAGCCTCCTTCACTCATGCTGCCAAACATACCCTTGTAAAACTGACTATCCTACCGATCCTTGACTTCGGCGATGTCATTTATAAAATAGCCTCCAACACTCTACTCAGCAAATTGGATGCAGTCTATCACAGTGCCATCTGTTTTGTCACCAAAGTCCCATATACTACCCACCACTGCTCTCATTGGCTGGCCCTCGCTACATATCCGTTGCTTGACTCACTGGCTCCAGGTCATCTATAAGTCTTTGCTAGGTATAGCTCCGCCTTATCTCAGCTCACTGGTCACCATAGCAACACCCACCCGTAGCACACGCTCCAGCAGGTGTATTTCACTGGTCATCCCCAAAGTCAACACCTCTTTTGGTCGTCTTTCCTTCCAGTTCTCTGCTGCCATTGACTGGAACGAATTGCAAAAATCACTGAAGTTGGAGACTTATATCTGCCTCACTAACTTTAAGCATCAGCTGTCAGAGCAGCTTACCGATCGCTGCAGCTGTACACAGCGCAACCAATTACCTACCTCATCCCCATATTTGTTTTTCTGCTCTTTTGCACACCAGTATCTCTTCTTGCTTTATCTTGGCCAGGTCGCAGTTGTAAATGAGAACATGTTCTCAACTGGCCAACCTGGTTAAATAAAGGTGAAATAACATAAAAAATAAATATACAAACACATATACACACACACACATACACAAACACATACACACACACACAAACATATACACACACACACATACACACACACACATACACAAACACATACACACACACACAAACATATACACACACACACATACACACACACACATACACAAACACATATACACACACATACACACACACATATACACACACACACACATACACACACACATATACACACACACACAAACATATACACATACACACACACACATACACACACACACAAACATATACACACACACACATACACACACACACATACACAAACACATATACACACACACATACACATATACACACACACACACACACACATATACACACACACACACATACACAAACACATATACACACACACATACACATATACACACACACACACACACATATACACACACACACACACACATACACAAACACATATACACACACACACACACATACACACACACACACAAACACATATACACACACACACAAACACATATACACACACACACAAACACATATACACACATACACAAACACATATACACACACACACACACACAAACACATATACACACATACACACATACACGAACACATATACACACACACACACACACAAACACATATACACACATACACAAACACATATACACACACACACACACACAAACACATATACACACATACACAAACACATATACACACACACACAAACACATATACACACACACACAAACACATATACACACACACACATACACAAACACATATACACACACACACAAACACATATACACACACACACATACACAAACACATATACACACACACACAAACACATATACACACACACATACACAAACACATATACACACACACACATACACAAACACATATACACACACACACATACACAAACACATATACACACACACACAAACACATATACACACACACACACACACACACATATACACACACACACATACACAAACACATACAAACACACACACATACACAAACATATACACTACCATTCAAAAGTTTGGGGTCACTAGAAATGTCCTTGTTTTTTAAAGAAAAGCTAATTATTTGTCCATTAAAATAACATCAAATTGATCAAGAATACAGTGTAGCCATTATTAATGTTGTAAATGACTATTGTAGCTGGAAACGGCAGATTTTTTAAATGGAATATCTACATAGTCGTACAGAGGACATTATCAGCAACCATCACTCCTGTAATACATTGTGTTAGCTAATCCAAGTTTATCATTTTAAAAGGCTAATTGATCATTAGAAAACCCTTTTGCAATTATGTTAACACAGCTGAAACCCGTTGTTCTGATTAAAGAGGCAATAAAAACCGTCTTTCTTTTGACTAGTTGAGTATCTGGAGCATCTGCCATTTGTGGGTTCGATTACAGGCTCAAAATGGCCAGAAACAAAGACCTTTCTTCTGAAACTCGTCAGTCTATTCTTGTTCTGAATAATGAAGGTTATTCCATGCGAGAAATTGCAAAAAAAAACTCAAGATCTCGTATAACGCTGTGTACTACTCCCTTCACAGAACAGAGCAAACTGGCCCTAACCAGAATAGAAAGAGGAGTGGGAGACTCCGGTGTACAACTGAGCAAGAGGACAAGTACATTAGAGTGTCTAGTTTGAGAAACAGATGCCTTACAAATCCTCAACTGGCAGCTTCGTTAAATAGTACCCGCAAAACACCAGTCTTAACGTCAACAATTAAGAGGCGACCCAGGGATGCTGGCCTTCTAGGCAGAGTTTCTCTGTCCAGTGTCTGTGTTCTTTTTCCCATCATAATCTTTTATTTTTATTGGCCAGTCTGAGATATGGCTTTTTCTTTGCAACTCTGCCTAGAAGGCCAACATCCCTGAGTCGCCTCTTCACTGTTGATGTTGAGACTGGTGTTTTGCCAGTACCATACCACCAACAAAAACCAGCTGCCTTCTGATCACTAACACCCCTCAAAGGATCCTAAAGCTGAAGTGGTCATGATATGGTATAGTAAATTGTAGCAGGGGATCCTGTGTAATGGCTGGTGGGTTATCTTCAGCTCTGACTGGGGAAGGAGGGGGTCCTGTTCAGCAGAGAGGGGGTTCCCTATTCACCAGGCACATAAAGAGGCTGTATTTGCATGTAATGAGAGATCTGGGGGCCAGACGGAGGGGATAATGATGGTGAAGGGGCCAGGGCCTAACTTAAGCGCCACTCCAGGGCCCCACTCACAGGATTAAACCTGCAGTTACAGACAGACAGGTGCAGGGACAGGTGCATAGGTTTAGGGATGGGGATCGTTCGGTGAAGACTGACTGGAGAGGATGACAACCACACACCTACTCATACACACACACATACACACACATAGGGCCATAGGGTACATAAACCAAACACGGTAGTTTTACACAACAAACTGGACTATGTATCTATCTCCTCTCCTCCTCCCTCTATTTCACACCATAATTTCATCCCATATCCTCCTACAGTGGATGTGTGCGCGTGAATGTGTGTGTGTATGTCCGTGCGTGTGTTTGTGCATGCGTTCATGCGTGTGTGTGTATGTGTAAGAGCTGAGAGTGGAAGTCACCCCACTGGGAGAGCTCTGTCCTCTCAGCTGCAGTATTCTTATTGAAATGATCCTCTTTGTCCCTGCCCTTCCCACTGCCTGACAGACTGACAGAGCCCCAGTGAGAGCAGACTAATCCACACACACACACACACACACACACACACACACACACACACACACACACACACACACACACACACAAACAAACACACACAAACATGAATGTCTGGTATTCCAGTGAAGATTTCTGAAAGGTGAGAAGAAGAACAGGAGGAGGAGGAGGAGGAAGAGGAGGAGGGGAGAATGTGGTGTGGAGGATAGAAGAGTCTACGAGGACCTGGGGAAAGTGTTGTATTATTTATAAGAGGTAGTGCAGCCAGACAGACAGACACAGAGAGGCAGACGGGCAGGGTGTATTCTTCCGAGGGGTTAATTCCCAGTAGACAGTCTTTGTGCTGTCTAGATGGCTGCTTTCACACAGCCCACTACCTGTCTGTTATAGAACTGAATCAAGACCAGCGAGACTGACATACCTCAGACTCACAGCTGTCTGTACTATCTTCAGACTGGAGAGAGAGAGCAAGAGACAGAGAGAAGGAGAGAGGAAGATATAGAGAGAGATAGTGGGGGGAAAAGAGAGGAAAACAAGATGGAGTAAGGTGGGGTGGTGAAGAGGTGGTAACAAGAGTAGAGTCATTGAACACTGGTCACTTCAATAATGTTTCCATACTGTTTTACCCACTTCATATGTATATACTGTATTCTAGTCAAGGCTCATCCTATATAACTACTGCTGTACACACCTTTTCTATTCATATACTGTCCATAATGTCTATACACACCATCATATACATATATATTTATATTCTGGACTCTGACATTGCTCGTTCTAATATTTCTATACTTCTTATTTACATTTTTGGGATTTGTGTGTGTTGTTTTGTATTGTTAGGTGTTACTGCACTGCAATAACATCTGCAAAATATGTGTACTCGACCAATACAATTGGATTTGATTTAGAAAGAGAGGGAGCAAGCAAAGAAATATAGACTTACTGTACATGATAGGCATGTGTGTTGTTTGAAGGGGGAAGGCAGGAGAGTGTGAGAGAGAGAGAGAGAGAGAGAGAGAGAGAGAGAAACAGAGGATGAGCGCAAAATAGAAAGAGAGAGAGAGAGGGAGGAAAAAAACAGGCCTCACAGGCTATACATGGACAGTTATAGAAGTGTACTTCAGAGCTATACTGTATGTTTATTCATGAGTGTGCATTATTCAGGGGAATGGCTGATGCAACATTGTACCTTGCCTTTGCAATGGCTCTCTCTGTACCATCAATCCTCACGATGACCATGAAGTTCACTTTGAAGTTATTTTCGACCACCTTTAGGATGACTTCCACTGAGTTTGTACTTCTTGCAATCAGCCTCGCAAACGTCAGTTTCATATTACACCGTTCCGTTGGCTCAGAGGTAATAGTCTACAGTCAGCTCCTCTCCTCATCTCCTTTCCTCATCTTCTTTCCTGGTGTCACAGAGAATGACTGGTGAAAACAAGCATTGCATAGGCCTCCACGGCGTTGCTTTTAGCTGTGTTTTCACGTCTGTGCAGTGAGAAGATGAGCAGTACCTGATGTAGCAGTACCTGTCAGCAGCCAGACAGACAGACAGACATGTGAGAGTCAGACAGACAGAGAAAGCAGCTCTGGATCAGAAAGAGGCCACTATGGGCCCTCAGCATCACAATAAGACCCACAAGAGCACTGAAGCTACAGTTGGAAGTTGACATACACTTACATGCTGACCAGACCGGACACGTCACGTACACGAGCGTTGCAAAATACATTTAGACATCCATGTTATTCAATTCAAAACGATTGTCTGCGATGCCAAGGGCTAAAATATAACTTATTTCTATTTCTGCCGCAGATCGCTCTGAAAGTCCTGCCTCTCCCATCTCTTCATTGGTTTATAGAAGCAGGTACCCACGTGCCATCTCCTCACTGGTTATACCCACGTATAAGACTAACTGTTTTGCCAGTCGTCGTGGTAATACTATGAACGTTTAGATGCCGATCACCATATAAGGAGGAAGGAGGAGAGATGACTAGAAACGATTCGGTTGGCCGTTTTATGTGTGGATTAATTGTCGGAGTAGAGAACCTTGTGCATTTCAGG
Source organism: Oncorhynchus kisutch (assembly GCF_002021735.2). NCBI lineage: Eukaryota > Metazoa > Chordata > Actinopteri > Salmoniformes > Salmonidae > Oncorhynchus > Oncorhynchus kisutch. The sequence goes on along the minus strand of NC_034186.2, from coordinate 66,783,465 downwards.
TAAAATAACAACTCAATGTTTATATCCCAGGACAAATAAGCTGGCAACAGCAAGCTAGCTAAATAGGACAAATTAACTTTAGCTAGCATGTGCAAGCTAACTAGCTAAATTGCCATACATGTTTAATGCTTTTCGACCTGTCCCCAAATGAATGTCATTGGTTCAGAGTATGTTTTGATATTTTAACCTGCGTGTCGTGATCGCGTTTGGTGTAGGGGGACAAAATAAATGTATGCACGATAGCACACGCGCACAGCCGGTTTGGGTTCCGTGTTAGGTTGGAGTCATTAAAACTCGTTTTTCAACCACCCCACAAATTTCTTGTGAACAAACTATAGTTTTGGCAAGTCGGTTAGGACATCTACTTTGTACATGACACAAGTAATTTTTCCAACAATTATTGACAGACAGATTATTTCACTTATTATTCACTGTATCACAATTCCAGTGGGTCAGAAGTTTACATACACTAAGTTGACTGTGCCTTTAAACAGCTTGGAAAATTCCAGAAAATAATGGCATGGCTAAGGAAGCTTCTGATAGGCTAATTGACATCATTTGAGTCAATTGGAGGTGTACCTGTGGATGTATTTCAAGTCCTACCTTCAAACTCTGTGCCTCTTTGCTTGACATCATGGGAAAATCAAAAGAAATCAGCCAAAACCCCAGACAACAAATTGTAGACCTCCACAAGTCTGGTTCATCTTTGGGAGCAATTTCCAAATGCCTGAAGGTACCACATTCATCTGTACAAACAATAGTAGGCAACACCATGGGACCACGCAGCCGTCATACCACTCAGGAAGGAGACGCGTTCTGTCTCTTAGCGATCAACGTACTTTGGTGCAAAAAGTGCAAATCAATCCCAGAACAACAGCAAAGGACCTTGTGAAGATGCTGGAGGAAACGGGTACAAAAGTATCTATATCCAGAGTAAAACGAGTCCTATATCGACATAACCTGAAAGGCCGCTCAGCGAGGAAGAAGCCACCGCTCCAAAACCGCCATAAAAAAGCCAGACTACGGTTTGCAACTGCACATGGGGACAAAGATCGTACTTTTTGGAGAAACAATCCTCTGGTCTGATGAAACAAAAATAGAACTGTTTGGCCATAATGACCATTGTTATGTTTGGAGGAAAAAGGGGAACGCTTGCAAGACGAAGAACACCATCTCAACCGTGAAGCACGGGGGTGGCAGCATCATGTTGTGGGGGTGCTTTGCTGCAGGAGGGACTGGTGCACTTCACAAAATAGATTGCATCATGAGAATGGAAAATTATTTGGACATATTGAAGCAACATCTCAAGACATCAGTCAGGAAGTTAAAGCTTGGTCGCAAATGGGTCTTCCAAATGGACAATGACCCCAAGCATACTTCCAAAGTTGTGGCAAAATGGCTTAAAGAAAACAACGTCAAGGTATTGAAGTGGCCATCACAAAGCCCTGACCTCAATCCTATAGAAAATGTGTGGGCAGAACTGAAAACGTGTGTGTGAGCAAGGAGGCCTACAAACCTGACTCAGTTACACCAGCTCTGTCAGGAGGAATGGGCCAATATTCACCCAACTTATTGTGGGAAGCTTGTGGAAGGCTACCTGAAACGTTTGAATGAAGTTAAACAATTTAAAGGCAATGCTACCAAATACTAAACGAGTGTATGTAAACTTCTGACCCACTGGAAATTTGATGAAAGAAATAAAAGCTGAAATAAACCATTCTCTCTACTATTATTCTGACATTTCACATTTCTAAAATAAAGTGGTGATCCTATCTGACCTAAGACAGGGACTTTTTACTAGGATTAAATTTCAGGAATTGTGAAAAACTGGGTTTAAATGTATTTGGCTAAGGTGAATGTAAACTTGCGACTTCAACTGTATACTATCTGTCCTTTCGGTCCACTATGTAGAGCAGCCAGGCAGCTGTTTATGTGGCTCTCACACACATTCAGCCACACACACTCACACAGACACACACACCACGTTTAGCCATGCCGGCTCAGTGGCCACCTGCCTGAGGGACTCCATATCTCAGTATTGTGTTACTTGAGTCTTTGCATATGCCATACACAACCACACACACACACACCAGTGCACAGATATTACGCACCAGAGCACACCTCTTCCAGTTTGTCATGTATGTTTTGACTTCCTGTCCGATATCCTTTCTTAAATTACTTCTTTTTTTTTTTTTCATTTTTTATTATTTATTTTCAAAAAACATAAGGAAGGAGTATCGTCTAGGTATTAGAACATGAAGGACAAGCAATAAAGCATCAAGACACTATCAAACATGTATCAGTCCCATCCTTATGTGTGAGGGTGCGTGTGCATGATAGTGATATAAGATATATGTCATAGTTTCCTTTTTCATGATCCTATATCCTTTAACCAGCGTCAACATGTTTCATCACCATCAACTAGATACAACAGTAGAGCTCTGTACTTTAGTGTAGCATTTTGCTTTTTCTATGCCATTTCAATTGTCAAAGACTCCAGTAACCCTAGTCATAAACTACGGCAAGCGGTACCGGAGCACCAAGTCTAGGTCGAAACGGCTCCTTGACAGCTTCTACCCAATCAGCAATCAGCAATCAGACTGCTAAACCGTTAATCAAATGACAACCTGTACTATCGGCTTTTTTTTACCAAATATTTTCTTACCTTAAAAAAAAGTCTGCATTGTTGGTTAAGGGGTTGTAAGTAACCATTTCACAGTAAGTTCTACATCTGTTGTGTTCGGCATGTGACAAATATAATTGGATTTATATAGTCTACATACAGTATATACGGTATCGTACAGAGACAACTGGTGTTTGTGCTTTGACAGTCTTTTTGGGGTTCACAGAATGACCTGGTAGAAAGTTTTCAGAGGGAAGACAAACTGCTTTAAAGCTGTCCCCTGCTGTGTGCCCGGGGGAGGGAGAAAGGAAGGAATGAAGTGAGGGAGGGATAGAGGGATCACCTGAGGCACTGCTTTCAGGAATGGAGAGCTTTCTGTCAAATAACCTCGCTTTGCTCTCCTCTCAGTGTTTCTACTCAACACCAATCCCTCATTCCACTGGCCGTGTCCCATTTGGCAGACTCTCCCTTCTTTGTTTTGATTCTCTCCTCTCTCTCGCCCTCTTTTTCTCCTTCTCTCTCTCCATCTTCCTCTCTTTGTAAACTAATATGCAGTGTGACTAGAGATTGTAATACATTTCTTCTCAGGAGTGTATTATGAATTGGCTCGGTCATTCCCTGTAGAAGGTGCACCAGTGTGTGGATGTGTTTTTTAAATGCCCCATTTCCTTCTGTTAAATCTTTCACCCTTCCTTCCTTCCTGCCGTCTTTCATGGTGGTCTGAGCTGAGCTGGGAACAGTCTTTGGACCTGAGAACAGTCAGCCTTCCAAGTGTTGAAGTAGAGAGTAAAAGGGTGGTTGGAAGTTTTCTCTCTGTGTGACTCAGTTTGGTGGTGCAGTGTGGAGCTTGTGATTTGACTGATTCTTACTAAGCTCTGAATCACTACCACCTCGGCTCCTTCATTTAGGCCTGTATACAGTATCATATACTGTAGACAGCACTATTCTGTGCTGAATGCCTGAATACTTTTATTCAGTGTAATAGAGTATTGTCTTAGTAGAAGTTGATACATGAATTGCTCATTCAAACATTTCTTTCTTTTCTCTTGTGAAATAATGTTCTTGACCTTCTGTAGAAACACTTGGTTTGTTACATTTTAATGTCAGTCGTGATTTGATTTCCAACCATATTTGTTTTTCTGTTTATCCACATTCGGTGCCCCATCTTACCTCACTGTAAAACATCCAACTGTGAGTCTCTCCTCCTCTCCTCTGCTCCGCTCTCCTCTCCTCGTTCCCTCTCTATCTTACAGCACTATAACTCTCATTAGCCATCAGTTCACACCCCTTCTCTCTTGCGCACTCTCTCTCTCTCTCTCTCTCTCTATTCCCTCACTTTATCTCTACTGAGTTCTCCCTGTCTTCTCTCTCACTGAAATAAATATTTCACTTACTCTCTCGCTCCTTTTCCATCTCTCCCCCTCTGCTCCTCCTATCTCCCTCCCTCCACCCTTCACTCTGGTGTTGTGGTTGAGTATCTCTCTCTCTCTCTCTCTCTCTCTCTCTCTCTCTCTCTCTCTCTCTCTCTCTCTCTCTCTCTCTCTCTCTCTTCTCTCTCTTCCCTTTGCCCTCTCTAGTGTGAGAGTAAGCTCTTTCTTTCTTCAGGCCTGTTTGATTGACAGGCTTGGGGATTGGATCTGATGAGCCACGCTCTCTCACAGGGTCAAGGAGCCTAGTTAGCAGGAGTTGTCAGAGAGAGGAAGAAGAGAGAGAGAGAAAAGAGAGGGATGAGGGGGAGAGGGTTCAGGACTCCCCTGGGCAGGTGTTCATCTCAGCAAGACAGCCCCCCCACCAAACACACATACACACTCCCTCTCCTCATACCTCCCCCAGCTTGTCTCAGGAAGATGGGGCAGGCAGGCAGAGAGGAGGGGCGATAGAGCCCTACAGGGAGACGTGGGAATTGATTTCATGTGTAATTTCTTTATCACTAGAGGGGACAAATGCCATCCACCTTTTTTTGGGGGGGGGGAGGAGATCTGACTCAGGATCTCTCTCTCTCATTACCATAAGCTCCCTTCAGACCTCCTCCAGTTGTAGGAATGCATTTTCACTTCGGTCCCTCTCTCTGTAGCTCTCTCTTCCTCCTCCTCCCTCCCCTCTCTCTCTCTCTCTCTCTCTCTCTCTCTCGGTC